>NW_026924280.1:0-152500 GCF_032062105.1 Saccostrea cuccullata
TTTATTGGGATACAAATTTCCGGTTGTGGTTACAAATGACCCTAACAAAAAATACTATATATAATAGTAAACTATAGTTAACTATAGTTTACTATCATTAACTATAGTACCAAAGTTAAAACTTTGGAACTTTGATTTACTATGATGAAAACTTTGGAACTTTGATTTACTATACTAAAAACTTTGGAACTTTGATAGACTTTGGTGAAAACTTTGGAACTTTGATTTACTGTAGTGAAAACTTTGGAACTTTGATTTATTATGCTGGAAACTTTGGAACTTCGATTTACTATTGTAAAAACTTTGATATACTATGGTGAAAACTTTGGAACTTTGATTTACTATAATGAAAACTTTGGAACTTTGATTTACTATGGTGAAAACTTTGGAACTTCGAATTACTATCATGGTGAAAACTTTGGAACTTTTATTTACTATGGTGAAAACTATAGTTAAGTATAGTTTACTATAGTATTTTTTGTTAGGGGAATGATAACACCCGAGACCTCGGAATGGATATGCGAATACTCGGAAACCTCTGGTTTTATCCTACCCCCAACCGAAAGTTGTAACCCAATAAGTCTTAAAATGTATCGATGTTATTTTCGAGGAATAAATAAGTGGTTTACAATTAAGAGACTCAACCAGAGATGTCTGAAACGATTTAACTGACAAGAAAAAAAGTCTTTTGAAGCAAACAATATCATTTTAAAGTAGGTTAATGATTAATACCCGGTATATAAACAAAATACGAGCTTGAAGTGGGGGTGCCTGAAAATGAGAGGTACCTTGTGGTAAAAATAAGTAGGGGATGCCCTGTATACAAAACAATTGCATTTGCATTTTTCTCATGATTTATAATAATATCTGTCTGTAAACTTGATCATCATTTAACAATGCATTTCAAATGAAAACTTTAAATTTGGCGGTGAACAGTATTTAAATATATTGATAAAAATTTTTCGATTTACTTTTCTTTCACATCTGACGGAAGGGCCCGAGATGATGTGAATTCTACATATACATGTACCTAATATATTTTCCGATAGTGCAATAGGAAAGTTCAAAGAAAAGTAAAACGAAAAAGTATTTATCAATTTGAAAATGTACCAGATGTTTCATTTCTAGTGAAATGGTACAACAAGTAAAACATAAATAAATCAGAGCGCTCCATATTTGCAAATTTAAACTTTTTATATTAAAAAATGTATGTACCTTTGATAAAAATAGCAGCTGTCTCCGCTGCAGGGAATTCGGCACTATTCCATGCATTGTCTGAAAAAGATGCTTAATGATCATACCTTTGAAAATTTATAATTTATAGTCATGCGATAATTTTCATATACAATAAAAGATGCAAAAGAATTCCATCCTCCCTTTAACATATACTCACTCGACTCACAAAGGGCCCAAGTTGATTTCTTGCTGTACAAGAAATATGGTCGGCTTTGAACGTTTTTGTCCCATGAGCAATGTTGGGCTGTGTCCGAGGAGTCCAGAATGGCCATCCAGGCTTTATCGTTTGGACAACCTCCATGTTCTTTCCACACACAAAAACGCCTGGTTCCGTCACTGAAAACATGATTCTATATAGATTTGTTCTGAGCTCACTTATAGAAAATAAAAATAATATACCCGGTAATATATGAATATCCCAGGTCCATAGAAAAGGGGCAAATGTTTCCTATCCGAACATTTTTACATTCAAAAGAAAAACAAACGCATAATTTACGGATGTATTTCGTCAATAAAGTTTGATTTTTGCTAGGATGCTTCCCAACATGCAAATCATCCCTGTATAAAAATATTTAAACAATAAGTCAAGAAATATAATTATTATTTATCCAGCCAACCTCGAAGTGCATGAAGCGTATCTGTACATATTTAAAGCATTTTTAAAATGTGTGCTTTTCTACAGGGGATGGTTCGTCCTTTATGGTACCTGATCCCACCTTGTTTTCCGAGGTTTATTGGATCTAAATATAATTTGTAACGTTGAAAAGGACTTTTGAAAATAATTACTGTTCATCTTTCGATTTCATTTGTACATTTAACTGTAAAATATTAATTCCTTGTTATACATGTAAATGTGTTTTTTCAAGAGAAACATATGGCGCTTAATTAATTTCCCGAGGCACAGTTGTGTTAACATGTAAGTAGAGTGTGAAGTGATAAAAAATTCAATGTATCTGACAGAAATAAGGCGATACTATGCTTACAGTCTTAAGATGAGGTTTGTTTTTATAAAATGAAGTATTACACGTCTCCTCATTTTTAGCTCTACTGGTCAGAGACCAGAAGAACTTATGCGATAGTAAGGTGTTCGTCGTCCGTCCATCTGTCTGTCTGTCTAGCTGTCCGTCTGTCTGTAAACAATTTTTCAAAATGCTACTCCTCCTACAGTTTTGGTCTGATTTTTATATAACTTAGCATACAAGTAGACGATTAATTAATATATGGAAAAACACGTTTTTAAGCTAATTTTTGAAAAAGTTTCTTTTAAAAAGGTTGGATAATACTTAAAATAGTGCATCGAATATAAATATTTTGATAAACGCAAAATTTAATTTTATTCCTCATTTAACTTATTGCGAAAATATATTAGGATGACCAGCAACTTATTTTCACTAGGTTTTTGACTTCCAGATACTGGGGAAATTAGCCGGGGGGGGGGGGCAATTTCCTTTCTATATATATATTTGACGCAAGCTAGTATATGGGCATTACTCTTTAACATTTGTTAATTTCGAATTCTCTAAATCAAATTTCCATGCACAAAATGTAAAATACATATACTTGAATTGAGCTTTTACACTTAGACTAGAGCTTTGATGAACAGTGTGCATTGCCATGGTTGGTTACTAAAAATAGAAATTTCTGTGAAATTCCTTTAAAACGCTAATCCTTCTACATTTTTGGTCGATTTCAATATTTCTTGGCACACAAGTAGACAACACTAAGGTACATAAAATCGTGCATCGGTTTTTTATTTCGATGAACGGTGTTGCCATTGTTACTAAAAATAGAAATTTCTGTGAAATTCCTTTAAAACGCTACTCCTTCTACAGTTTTGGTCTGATTTCAATATAACTTGGCACACAAGTAGACTACACTAAGATACATTATATAGTGCATCGGTTTTTGATTTCGATAAACAGTGTTGCCATTGTTACTAAAAATAAAAATGTCTGTGAAATTCCTTTAAAACGCTACTCCTTCTACAGTTTTGGTCTGATGGCAATGGCTTCTTTTCTCATCCTTTGTTATAAGTACAAACCAGTAGAGCTACAGTCTCGACAGAGACTTCTGGTCAGCTCTACTAGTCAGGACCAGAAGAGCTTATGCGATAGGAAGGTGTCCGTCGTCCGTCCGTCTGTCTAGCTGTCTGTATGTCCGTCTGTCTGTAAACAATTTTTCAAAATGCTACTCCTCCTACAGTTTTAGTCTGATTTCAATATAACTTGGCACACAAGTACACTACTTTAAGATACATAACGTAGTGCATCGGTTTTTGATTTCGATGAAGGGTGTTGCCATGGTTACTAAAAATAGAAATTTCTGTGAAATTCCTTTAAAACGCTGCTCCTTCTACAGTTTTGGTCTGATTTCAATAAAATCTGTCAGACAAGTAGACTACACTATGACACATAATTTAGTGCATCGGGTTTTGATTTCAATGAACGCTGTTGCCATGGTTACTAAAAATAGAAATTTCTGTGAAATTCCTTTAAAACCCTACTCCCCCAACAGTTTTTGTCTGATTTCAATATAACTAGGCACACAAGTAGACTACACTAAGATACATAATTTAGTGCATCGATTGTTGATTTCGATTAACGGTATTGCCGTGGTTACTAAAAATAGAAATTTCTGCGAAATTCCTTTAAATCCCTACTCCTCCTACAGTTTTGGTCTGATTTCAATAAAATTTGTCAGACAAGTGGTCTACACTATAGATCGGGTTTTGCCATTTCTAAAAATAGAAATTTCTGCGAAATTCCTTTAAATCCCTACTCCTCCTACAGTTTTGGTCTGATTTCAATAAAATTTGTCAGACAAGTGGTCTACACTATGACACATAATTTAGTGCATTGGTTTTTGATTTCGATGAACGGTGTTGCCATGGTTACTAAAAATAGAAATTTCTACGATATTCCTTTAAAAAGCTACTCCTCCTACATATTTGGTCTGATGGCAATGGCTTCTTTTCTCTTCTTTTGTTATAAGTACAAACCAGTAGACTTCTGGTTCCAATTACTGTTCGATTTTTAGCCTTTTAGAATGCAGTCGTTAATATTGAAGAACTCTGCTATAAACTTACCCATCAATGGATGATCCTACTTTGGTGTAGCCAATAATGTCCGTCCATCTTGAGTACAGGATACGGTCGTCATTGTACCAGCCATTTTTGTCCGTGTCACGGCCGTCAAAGATAATATAGGCGACCTCTTTACCATTCGTAAAGAATGCGTATTTTACCTAAAATTCCAACAAAATTCATACACTGAAAACGATTTTACCTCTAAAGTAGTATGTTAAATACACATACAAATGTATACAATAATTTTGTGAAACGTGTTTTCTTAAACAATATATAAATATTGCATGTAGTTGAGTGTAACATTGAAAATTTTCACCCCAAGAAAACCATTGTCAACCCTCGGCTGCGCCTCGGTTGAAAATGGTTTTCTAGGGGTGAAAATTTTCAATGTTACACTCAACTACATGCAATATTTATTATATTATACTGAATGTTTTATACAAATATATATAACAGTGCATAAATTCTGCGCAGTCGCTATTTTTGGAATATCACCCGTCGTCAAGCACTGTTGACTGTTGCTACGCTGGAGGGCGTGGCTTCATTATTCAGCGGGTAATAGTATACAATTATTACAATGATTTAGCCATCTGAGGAGTACAATTTTCATCAAGCCCGAAGGGCGAGGTGAATATTGTACTTCGAAGATGGCTAAATCATTGTTTTGACCGAAAAAAACAGCAATAATTGTTTTATTATATGATTCACTGATAAAATGATACAGCTCATTACTTGTTTGCATTTAATTAAGTCCTAGCCAAATACAAGAGAGAAGCATAATTAGAATGTAAATAAACCTTACCAGTCGTATCAATTTGAAGGTTTTTTTTAAATCAATTTTAGTTGCCATGAAAAAAAAATATAACGTTAGTCTTTTTTATAGGATAGATTTTGAAAGGAAGGAGTATTATCAGGGAAAACTAACTGCCAAACAGTAAAATTGTTGTTCAGTAAAAGTGTTAGAGAGGGTTTCCTGCATCCCCTCTTACCACACTCACTCGAAAATATATATTCGATTATGTTTTGTTCACATGAAAAAAAGTCATAGTCATTTAAATAGCTTTCCAAAACAATTTGTATCAATTTGGAATTTCCCAATCTATTTTTAGATCAATGTAGAGGAAATAAATCCTTGTATTCACCTGGAACGTCACGTGCAGGTCAATACAACGTAGTATTTTTGTAACATAGTTGGATCTCAGCCAATCAGAGAGAAGGAAATTATTCAATCATATAATAATGTATTTTAACAAATGTTTCTCGACCAATCAGATTCAACTAATTTTCATGAAAGTATAATATTGAAAAATAATGCACTTGGAAAAAAGAACGACTACTAGTATATTGTTTAACTTGGTTATAAATCCGTGAAACAAGAAGAAATCCCTACGCTCTCAATGAAGAATCCGGGTATGCTCTGCCATTTCTCCACGTTAGCTGACTTGTAGACCAGATTAGGGGCGCGGGTCAGGGTCTGTGCCGAGGGGTTGTCACTATTCAGAGTGTCGCTGGACGTCCACAGCTGGCGGAGCCCTCCCTGAGGGGGAACAACGCCCTGGACGGCCTTGAACACCATGTCCCAAGCTGAAAAATAGTTCCCATGCCATACTCACATGTGTCTTACCGGAAATGTGTTATTTTGCAAAGTGCTCTTTACTGAATGAAATTAGTTTTAAACTTAAAAAAATATAACATGTCTTTAATTTTTTATATTGAATTGAATGTACGAGCTGTCAATATTGCCTAAGAGTGCGTAGCACCTTCTGAAATTCTTTAGAACTCACCCATAACGGAGACGACCATGCAGTCAGCTGTTTGTTTGTTTCCTGTAAAAATCAATATGAAAAGAAATGAATTACGTCTTTACAACTGTAATTGTGATGTATACTGTTAAAAGTATTGGTAAGTTACTTAGCTGAATCATTTGACATTGTATGAGCAGAAACTAAAAAGCCTTATCAACATTTGTATGCAAGCTGTATATATATACCGGTAGCCCAGTTCACCATAGTGGTGCCGCCAGCATACAGGAAGTAGGGTTTTCCCGTCACCTGATCCCATTCAGAACATCCGCTGAGGGCATTAAAGTCCTTCATCATAAACCAACCGTAATCGCTCGGACAGCCGCCATAGTTATGGTTGACGAAGAAGTTTCTTTCTTGGTTACTTCCATAACTGAAGGGTTTCAAAACAAGGTTTATTGTGATTATAATGAGTGATTATTTTGGAAGAAAATATTTTTTATTCAGTTACTGTAGCAGGACTATCTTTGTAATATTTAGACATAATAATCTGATTATCATATGTTTATCATAAAAAGTCCCCTAAAAGAATTTCAAAGAAGTCTTCAAATTCACCAATACGTTGTTTTCCTTCAAGCTACTTTTGTCACAATGGATCACAATAAATACTTTCATCATATAGGAGAAAACACGAAATAACAGGTTGACTTTTAGTGATGTGATAAGATACATCAATGTTGCACATTCAGATTCTGATAAAAAGCGTTTGTTTTATATTTCAGGATACATTAAAGTTTATTTTCTTATCCGACCTGAAGAAAAAAATTCTTTAAAGAGAAGCAAATATACAAAATTGGTATTTAAAAGCTCACAATCAAAGTTGTTGCAAGCGCTCTTATAGGTTGTCTTTCTTTTACGCAAATGCGCATGTTCAAATTAACGGTAAGGCATTCTGGGAAAACGCAGTATTAGAATCCGGGCTGAAAGCTGATAACACTCAGCACCCTCATTTCCAAATGCAAAGCTAGATAGATACAACAAAAAGTACTCGTAAATTGTGATTGGTATACCAAAGCTTACTCAATTTTTAGCTCTAAACCCTACAAATTACATGTACTAGATAAGATCTAAGCAGTAAGAAATTGTCTTACTCCATCTGGCAGTAGTTTTTGGATTGGGATGTGACGTCGGTGTACGAGGAGTCGATGATGTTATTGCAGTCCAACCATTCATTTTTCCCCTTGCCCATACTGTTAAATGTAATAAAGGCTACTTCCTTGCTGTTTTTATAGGCGGACAATCGCACCTGCAAACAAAGACAAACTTGCTGGACTGATATCTATAGCTAGTGTTTTCACTAATTGCACATATCGCTTAATTTGAAAAAAAAAATAGAAACACTTTTCTATGCTGGTTTTATTGTTTTATCATGAAGAAATTTCTTATAAAGAATATTATAAGTAATTTCGGTAAAGTCATGATTCTTCAGTAATTTTTATACGTATCTTTAATTTCACTTTTCCCGATTCGTTATTACCCTCGAGGTTTTGTTCCCTTGTCTGACAGTTTGAGGTATCGAACCACTCAAGATGATTCAGAATCTTGATGTAATTCACATATTTATTTAATAGGGAAAATATAATATATAAATTTTTTTTGTTTTGAAAAAAAAATAATTTTGAAGAGATAGGTTGGTTGGCATATTTTTGAGAAATATATATATGTCGCTTGAAATTGCGGGAATCTGACAAGACATTGATTTCAATGAAAATTTTTTAATGTCTTTACAAAAGGTATGGTCGCGAATTGATCTTTTCATCTTATTTTTTCATTTATTTAGAAAATACCTAGAATCAAAATATATTAGAAATCAGGGGGTTCATGAACAAAATTTGCTAAAATTTTGAACTATAGAACAAGAAATTTCGAAGTTCTATTAATATGACTGATACCTCAGCAAAATATACAAAATAAGGAGCTATAGTGACCATAACAGTTCTCCATAGTTTCTGTCTTCCCACAATTCTTTTTATTAAAATAGAAAATGTGGTGTTCTGAAAGAATAGTCATAAAACAAAATTCTCGATTTTAATAAAAAAAATTTGGGAAAACAATACGATATTGGGGCCTGCTGCACAAATACTATATAGTATTTCGTATGTTGTCACTGTCATTGAAAGTTGCCCTTCGCGGAGTCAGTACTTTAAAACACGTAATTATTTTATAGAAATTAAGAATTTAGATTACATCACAATATCTAAGAATTTGCTATTTTAAAAGTTCGTTGCTTTGAAAAATTGACATGCTGCCAAATCACATGAATTCGTTTAAGGATTCAAAAGAAATATTTCTTAGTACAAATATGGCCAGACGACTTGATAATTTCTTAACAGTTATATTAAAAGTGCTTGAACTACTTAATATTCATTTATTTCATTTAATATTGTTGTTTATGCTTTTTATTTCGGAACAATGTGAAAACATATAATTATATGCATAAATAATGAAGGACGAGGGTGAGTTTCATAAGTTTTCTATGTGTGTAACGGAGGCTAATACAGGATTAACCTAATCCCTCACATAAACCTTTTTCCGTTTTGAAAGAGTTAATGATCTATTAACTGATATTATTTTCATTACAATCCTTTTACACTTTCAGATACACAAATCCACAGATCGAGCGTCCGCAAATCGAGGACATAACCTAAAAATACACTGCATCGACCGAAAAGGCCCATCAGTTTGCCCCTTTTAATCATAATAAAAATTCGTAGTCAAGTTTATTTGAAAAAAAATGATACAACTAACAATTTAAAAAGATGTAATACGCAACAATAGGTAGTACATGTATTTACAAACAAAATCATATAAGCTTCAAAGAATTTGCAATATACTGACTTTAAACAATATTTAAAGCTCTGTTGCTTCAACACATTTGTCAATACCCTGTCTTAGTTTAAAATTGATCAAATATGCTTTTATCAGTTTTGAGACATAAAGACTGGAAAACTACTATATGTCTATAGGAAATTAATTGAGAACACTGAAGCCACCCCGTTTACAAACAGTTGATAGCTAAATAAAATAGAATTTTGACAAAATTATAAAGAAAGACAAAAAAATGGATTTTACTCCCTGTACAGAATAGTTATAATTTTTTAAAACATATCATTCCAAATTTACATTCTCTCTCTCTCTTACCGCGGAGAAACTCCTAGTTTCCCAGTCGTCAAGCCATTTTGATTTGTAAATTTTGGAGGAGGTACTGAAGTCGGTCATAGCATCAACATCCTCGCCGTTCATGTGACCAGAGGCTTTCCATAAATCGATGATGCTGCTGTATCCACTGGGTTTATTGTTATACGGAAGCTTGAAGACTATGTTCCAAGCTAGGAAAAAAGAGAACAGATAGATACACCAAAATGCCTTTACAATTAGAATTGGTATAGCTTTAAAAGTCTCATTGTTACTAGTTACAATTTTAATTTTTTTCTGCATAAGTACATGTTCATTTTTTGCAAGTTTACAAAACAAGTGTCTCTAAATACTTTATAATTGAGAAGTGTTTAGATTCCTAAACATGTCTTACTAATGATTGTATTTTTAACTTACGTCCTCGGTGGTTGGTGAACAGCTGTCCATTTGCTATAGTCACAATCAAAGTCACCACAACAAGGACCCGGGCCCCACCGGGGAGGAAACACGCCTAAAAATAGATTGGATAAATAAGTGTCCAACACTAACTCACGCCACCCCGAGCAAAACCAACCTTTTCCGAATGTGTTATGATAAGTGAGAAAAGAAAATCATATCCCCTGTAATGTATATATGTCTTCTTTGAAAATGGAGAATTTAAAAAGGTATTTCTTATCATGTGTTTATTTTTATTTTTTAGCTAGCGGAACGCTGCGAACAAAATTCTTGTACAGTTTTCCAAAGCGAAATGTGAAATAGAAAAACATAACCAGAGTCACCATTGTTGTATTGATGTGTTCATCAATTTGACAATTTAAAGGCATCCAGTAAAAAATTAATTAATATGTTGAAATAAATAAATAGATAAAATAATAAATAAAGTAATGTATATGTACATCTATCAAATCAAATAAAAATATCATTTGGAGTACTAGTAGTATCTTGCATGATTAAGAAAAGCATGTTTCCGGGTTAGGTTACAGCATTCATTAAGACTTTTATTCTACAGCTAATACGAGGGCCGTTCAAAAATTACGCGGACTTGTTGCACAGAAAAAATATTTGACGATACAATCGGGCAAAATGTCACACATAATATAAAAGAATATTTACTTATATGGTCTTCAAAATTTCATATCAAAATGTTGTAAATTAGTATCAATTTTGAGTGATTTTTCAGGACATATCATTAAGTCACGGAGCAGCAAAATCTTCAACGTCAAAGGCATTATAAAAAAATATGTGATTGAAATGAGCTTTCATTTTCTCAACATTTTCCCAAGAGTACCTGTACAGTTTGAGTTGCCTTATCTACTCAACATCCGAACACCATTTCTTGTCAAGCTTAAAATCTATTAAACAAGTAAAGAATATTCTTTTTTGTTCTAAATCCAAAAACTACAGGTATTTATGAGATAAAGTGTGATATCGGTGACCCTCAATCACGTTCTTTACAGTCCGGATAAAGTTTTCGTCGATAATCTTCTTCCCGTCCTCCCGTATAGTGTACCGTATGGCCTTTTTACAGAGGTCTAACGTTCTAAAATTTCAATTTGCTATTTGTGGACGAATGTCACGAATACCCTAGTTAACTACATGTTTTAATATGCATATTTTGGATGTATGTTGGTGATATCTCGAGCATTACACATAATTTAATAAAAGTGTGGTGCGCCGTCAATTCAGGAGACGTCATTTTCACAGTCGTTTTCACGGGAATCGCATCAGAGAAAAATCACTATATTTCTGTAAGTACTTCAAATATCACGTCAGAAATCTAAATACATAATAATGGAACAATTTAAAGATACATTTGAGAAAATTTTCGAAAAATATCTCGAATTATAGAAAATTAATGAGTGAAATTTTGGATTCCGCATGCTTTTGCTTCAAATTTTTTGTCGTGCTCCGTACCTCTCCATCAGCGATATTAACATACCTATTATTTTCGTAGAATTTTTTTAAAATACAGAAATTTTGCCCAAAATTTATTGGAATCTTTAAGATACATATTTCTGTGAATTTCATAACTATATGACGTCTGGAAGAGTAAATAACAGCACAGTCCGCGTAATTTTTGAACGGCCCTCGTACATACATGAAGGTATTCGTCTCTATTGAAATATATTTAAATATATAAAATTATAATATAGTCTAAAATTTAAAAAAAAAGCGTAGCGAATTTTAGCCTTCAATATCTGAAATAATAATTTGATAGTTATATTTATATCCGCAAATTCCCAGTAAAACAGTAAGAGGACTGCGAGAATGTAAATTACACGTTTATTTTTAAAAAGTATAATTCGGTTCCTAAAAAAGTTATCTTGGTGCTCTATAATTTATTTAATGATTAGTCAGTTCCTGAAATCCTTTCTATATTCTTTACTATTTTAAAATTACTTGTTCGCCTATAGTCATAGTTGATAGATACTTCATGTACATGTTTTTAAGTACAGTGTACATGTAATTATTTTTATGATTTTCCTTTTTTATCATTATTTCCAATATTTCCGTATTCCATTGATTCTTAAACCCCCCCTTTTATGACTTTCTTTGTGTTTCAAATAAATTAATATAATAAAAAAAAAATCGCTGATATAATTTTTAAAAGAGGAAAAATAACAATTTTTAATCCATATTAAGAAGTTTAAGAAATTAAATTTATTACATTAAAAATTCAAAATAAGATATTACATATTAATACACGAATTTTAATTATATTATAGTCTTTCTCTAGTTCTTGCTCATTGTTTTAAATAGGATATTTCAAAAATGAATATAAAATGCTTAAAATTTTCTAAAAATTGGAATTAAAAAATCTTACCATTACGACGTTTGAACTGATCAGGTTTCACTCTAATATTGAATTAAAATTTTTAAATTCAGGTCAGAGGGAACAATACCTAAATTAAACATAAACGGATTACGAGAAAACCGGGTCTAACACTCGGATTAATGCCAAATCACTGTTGGTTTAAACACTTTGTCTTGGATTTTCTACTTAAATATTTTTGATACATTGATTGTGTGCCAGAATGGTATAGCAATACACAATATGTACATGCACTGTAAAAACATCTTTAACGCTGAGTGAAGTCTTTTCTTACTTTAAGAGGATTGGCGATTAAATAATGAACGCAAGTGCATTTACATGGTCAGTCATATTGCCAAACTTCAAGAACTTGAGTCTAAATCGAGAGAAAGATTGGCACGTTTTATTAACCTCTACTTCAAAATTTTTCTTTGGTACTCTTGCACGCTTATTTACTTTTAAAAATAATTAAAAAAAAGGTTGTGGAAATTTAATCGGACTAGTAAACTCTTGGATAATTTTTCTTGATTTCACAAAATGGGTTTCCATTTTTAACAGGGGCCGTGCTATGTCGGTACCCTCTCCTAAATTTTGTCAGAAGAATCTAGTGCCCCAAAATATAAATGTCTACAAAAAATTTAAAGGTAATTTATTTTACATATATCTGCTTCAAAAATGCATATTGATCATATTAAAGGGCAATATATTCATTATATTTCATTTTACCATGCCCCCTTTCAAAATGGAAGACCTTGACCGTTCCATGTTATTTTTGCTGGACTATTTAAAATGAGTTTCTCTAAAGGTTGACCGATTTTATGGGCTATTATACATATACATAATAAAAATTTAAATGGATTCGTTTTCCTGAAACATACTGCTCATATTGATTTAAAATTGACTGTAAGACAAGATTATAACAAGATCATAATAATTAAAATAAAAAAAAAACATATCAAAGTTTTATTAACAGTTTTATTTCTGGTCATATACAGGGAAATATTTAATGTTTGGGTACGTTCTGTTCACTATTGTAAATACTAAGTTAGTATAATTATAGAATAATAATCGTACATGTGTAATAATTCCCCCATGTGCAGTTCTCAATTTAAAAAAATTAAATACTTTTATTTCAAAATAGTTCGAACAGGGTCTTTCAGTGGCGATCTCGCCGCGTTCTCACTGCGCTGTAGGAGACTCTACTGCGCTCACCTCGGCGTTTTGTTTTTTTTAAGGACGCTGTGCAATCGCCATGAGGACGCGGCCCCGGTGTATAAATGGTTTAATATATAGAGAACCTTTTAACAAGTGTATCTTCAGATATCAGACGAGGGGTTTGTCCCCAGAGTTTGATACATATCTGAAGATGCACGAGTTAAAGGGTACTCTATGTTTTGTATCATTGTTCTCAGGTACTGAGTTACCTATATGATCTATATATCACTTTCACGTAAATAGCACATAATTCAACTGTATTCTCATGCACTGAGTTTGGCAGAATGTATCAAAATTTCAATATACAATTTTATATGACCATTGAGAAAAGCACGTGATTCGAAAAGTACAGCGCACTGTATTTCTTGAACTTTAGAAATACTCGCATATCTAACGACCAAGCTCTGTGATAAACGTGATGACATTAACTTTTCTACAGTCAACCTTCCTTACTTATGCAGCAATATGCTGTACCTTCATCACCTGCATACGGCTTTTATATATCTCAGTTGATTCGATACGCAAGAGCATGCTTTACGTATGAATAATTTCTAAAACGAGGTAAATTATTGACAAACATGTTGATGAAACAAGAATATCAGCAGTTTCGTTTAAAGTAATCATTTTTTAAGTGCCTTGGTCGATACAATGACCTTGCCAGCAAATACAATTTAACATTTAGTCAAATGCTGACTGACGTTTTTCACACTAATTGTTAGTCCATTATTAATACACTGAATTGACAACGGATTTTTCCGTTATTTCCCGATCATTACAAGAAGCCCACGGCAGGTGTGACCGGTCAGCAGGGGATGCTCACTCCTCCATGGCACCTGATCCCACCCTTGATGTTTTAGAGGTGTCCGTGTTTGTTCTGCTCCTACCTTTTATTGTTTTATAAACTTTGATATTGAATACTGTTCGTTATCTTCATATCTTTCACCATTCAAGTTTGAACGCCATGGATGAAGGTTGTGAATTCATGCTACTGACAATTCTCGGTGGAAACCGAAATTCTCATGGGAAATTCCTTATGTCAGTTCATCCAAACAATCGTCAAAAGACGAAATGGGTAATTAAAAGCTTCAAAGAATACCGCATGGGAAAATTCCACTTTTCGATGCAGCGATTTCTGTTGGGAACTTTATGAAACAAGATGAGAAAAGCCTGTTCATTTCTTGGAATATCTACCTCATATCCTGTACTTCAAAGTCGCCCGCGTGGCACAATTGATTGAGCAGCTTCTCTAGAGTTTTGATGTAAGGAGTCAATCTTTGTGTCGCAGGTTCGAATCGCACAGTGGGACGTGGAAACCGGTTCCTCGAATGAGACCGTATAAACCGAGGCCCCGTATCGCAGAAGGTGCTGGCACGAAAAAGATCCCTCACTGCTCAACGGCCCTGAGTGCCGACTAAGTGAAAACCATCAAGTGGCATATGAGTGAAAAATTCTCCAGAGGGATGTTAAACAACACGAAATCAATCTGCCAAGCCTGTACTTCATTGTGTGTGGTTTGTTATGTACATGTAGGCTTTAAGTTTAGAGAGTCAAAAACATTCATTGACAGATGCGCTTTGTGAATTCCTTTGAATTTAATTGTGCCAAATTTATTTTTTTTATTTTAGGAAAGGTATATATTCATGATGTTTACATGACTTTGTATTTTGCTTTACAAATTTGGCTACTTTAATTATATTTTATTCTAATTCTGTGTAAGGTCATTGGAATTGTTGCATCACCACTCTGGTGGGCTCTAATTTGATAGAGAATGGTTATTAGATCACAGTCATGAAGTCGCCCACGTGGCGCAGTGGTTAAAGCGTCTGCTCTAGAGTCTTCAAGTAAGCAGTCAATTCTTTCGCCGCTGGTTCAAATCCCAATCTGGGACGTGGAAACTGGTCCTTCGGATGAGACCGTATTAACCGAGGCCCCGTGTCGCAGTAGGTGCTGGCACGAAATGATCTCTCACTGCTCAAGGGCCCTGAGTGCCGTGTATAGGACAAAATATGTAGCTATCCACCGGCAAGTGGTGGCGGCTCCATATGATTGAAAAATTCACGAGAGGAACGTTAAACAACATACAATCAATCAATCATCACAGTCATGATGTATCAAAAATTAAAACATTGCTGTGACATCATTCCAATTTACCTGTGGCAGTCCGATATTAGTGAGCAGTCTGATATTTATCGTAATATCAGACTGTCTCAGTACTGATACAATGTATCCTTCAAAATCGGACTGCTACAGAACAAAAGAAAAATAATGCAATTATTTAACAAACAGTAAACTTTAATATGTTTTATATACACAATGCATATTTTGAAACTGTGAATAATTGTGCATGACAAAAGGAGAATGAAAACTTTTTTCATTTAAACAGAATAACAGTCTTGACTGTAATTAGAAATTAATGTCAATGGTAACACACTTTTCTTGCAGCCTTCACATGTACACTTCTCCCAGTCGAGTTCCCCTTGTAAGTAGACACACTGACAGCATCACAAAAAGAAGAAGACATAGCATCACACGAAGTAGAAACCACATCACAAGGGAATGTAGATGTAGAAGTAGAAGGTTTCATATTCTTCGACTTCAGAATGCCGTCAACGGCTTTAAGTTGATCATCCGATGTTCTCTTGTATCCACGAAGTGCCAGTGAACGATGGCCAGTTTTTTCAGAGATTAACTGCATGTTCATCAATTCCTGCCGAATAGAGACGTGTGGCAGCTGTGGCACGGAGAGAATGGTTGGTAAAGTAGCCAGTAAATCCTGCATCTTTGCAAAGACGCGCAACAGTATTCTGGAGAGGATGAATTCCAGGAACATCATCAAACCATAATGCATCGGTCGGATATTTTTTAGGCCTTAAATAAAAGGCATTCGTTTTCCCACTTTCTGGACACAATGACGCATATTTTTTGTACAAATTAACAACACATTTCTCAGGATTTTCAAAATCTTCATACACACGCACACACTTAGGATCCATCTTCCTTGAGTTTAACCCCCCGGAATTGGTCTTGGACACGTCCTCTGTGTACAATAAATAACGGGCGCCGTCGCTGTCCTCCTTCACTTCCAGCTGTAACCTAGTCCCTCTTCGCAAGTTTCGATGTTCTTGGCCTGCCGGTAATGCAAAATTCAATCCGAAAGAAACAAGAGGCCCACGGGCCTTATAGGTCACCTGAGTATCATGCAACAACTTTCCACCGATTGTATTTGGTTCGTGTTTTAATCCAAAAGCCATGAAATTCACAAATTTTGAAGGAGGCACCATTGCTTATCAAATGGCAGATTTTAAAGCATTAATTTATTTTTAGTCAAAGCACCCCCCTGGTACCCCTGACCCATTGGCCCTGAAATTATCTATTTTGAAAGAGGCCCCTTTCTTCATTATAAGGCCAGCATTTTTTTATGTTTAGGTTTAGTTATGAACATGAGAATAAAAAAGTCCCGAAGGAGAAGGAAATAATTTTTTTTTTTTTTTGATAAATCAATTATTAACATTTATATATTCTTTTTTATGCTATTCTAATAGGCTCCTAACCACTGGACACATAATGCTTACATATAGGAAAGTAGAACATTTAATTGCTTATTTCATCATCTGCCAGTTTGGGCCAGTTATATAAATTTTGTGATGTTGGTCAAAATATATTTTAAAAAATCAATTCTTTAAAAGTCTTTCAATATATCTTCATTTTTTTTAAACATGTGTTAGGTGAATGTGTAGACATTGTTCTAAAATTTACTTGATGCCTAAAATTATAATTCCTATCATAAAACAGTCAGGGAGTATTGGGGAGTAGGGTCAACATTTTTTCAATTAAGTGTAAAATAATTTTTCTGGCTGATACAAATGATACTACATGCCTGTATATATTTGTATATTCTTGCCTTTTAATAGTTGAATTTTTTTTTTATTTCTTCAGGTTATTGTTTATTTCTTCCTCAAATGGACTTCACTTCTCCCATAGTTTTATGAATTACATCTGATGCATAAGCAACCCTTTTCTGAAGAATGATGCTTAGACTGTAAGCTATAACAGAGACCTAAACAATGTCCCTGGCAATATGCAATAGCTACCACGGGCAGTTTAAAACCTGGGGGAGGAAAATAATTTACAGTTACTTTTTAAACGAATACATAATTATCTCACCAGCATGTCATTGTGCAACAAAGTCGTCAGCATTTTATTTGTCCTTTGAACGGGTGAAACGTTTTGAATGGCACTCTTATCGATGAATTTTACACTAAACCAAGCTATCTTCTCAGATCTAGCTTTATTTACCCGCCGTTTCATCGTAAAACCGGAAGTGCGAGTTCGTAAATTTGAAATCTCGATCCCGACTCAAATTTGACATCGGAAAGAAAAAAATTTATTTTTTTTTCTGAAAATTCAAAACCTTGAGCGGAGGGTTTGTAAAACTGAAAATAAAATAAATCCTGGCCTTCAATATGTAATTAGATCATTAGTATATTAACCAGGAGCAAATGATAAGATGTTCAAAGAATTCATGCATTTCACTATATAATCATTAGAGCCCCTCCCTTAAACAAGAACCCCTGACCCTGGGGCCATAAAATACACAATTTTGGTAAAGGCCCTCTTGCTCATCATAATTATGTACTTAGTTAGTTTATTTAATACCCAGGAGCAGAGAAGAAGATTTTCAAAGAATTCATGTATTCTCACTATATAATCAATAGAGCCCCGCCCTAACACCAGAACCCCTGACCCTGGGGCCATAAAATACACAAAATTGGTAAAGGCCCTCTTGCTCATCATAATTATGTACTTAGTTAGTTTATTTAATACCCAGGAGCAGAGAAGAAGATTTTCAAAGAATTCATGTATTCTCACTATATAATCAATAGAGCCCCGCCCTAACACTAGAACCCCTGACCCTGGGGCCATAAAATACACAATATTGGTAAAGGCCCTCTTGCTCATCATAATTATGTACTTAGTTAATTTAATACCCAGGAGCAGAGAAGAAGATTTTCAAAGAATTCATGTATTCTCACTATATAATCAATAGAGCCCCGCCCTAACACCAGAACCCCTGACCCTGGGGCCATAAAATTCACAATTTTGGTAGAGGTACTCTTGCTCATCATAACTATGTACTTAGTGGGTTTATTTAATACCCAGGAGCAGAGAAGAAGATTTTCAAAGAAATAATGCATTTTCACTACCTACTTAATTAGCCCCGCCCTAGCACTAGAACCCCTGACCCCAGGGCCATGAATTTCACAATTTTGGTAGCGGACTCATTGCTGATTACAATCATGCAAACAGTTTGACTGCTTGATGTCCAGGAGTAAAGAAGAAGATTTTTAAAGATTGCATTAATTTTAGTGGTTTTGGTCCCACCCCTCAGGCCCCAGGGGGCAGGGATCATGAAATTCACAATTTTTGTTCCCCTTCACCCATAGATGCTTTGTGCCAAATTTGCTTGAAATTGGTTCAGTGGTTGCAGAGAAGAAGCTGAAAATGTTCAAATGTTAACACACGACGCACGACGAACGACGACGGACGAAAACAGATAGCAATAGGTCACCTGAGTTTACTTAGGTGACCTAAAAACTAATGTGTCCCACAATTTGGCTGGTGTATCGGAGCCAAGTAAGCCTTTCTCCCATCACATATTCTCTTGGTCGACACTAATGATTTCGGCTTTCCTGCGGGAACTCCCTAAGCCTGTTTTAGCCACTTCCTTCATCCGTGCATCGAGGACTTGTCTCATTTTACGGAATCCATTATCATCGAGAAAACTGACAAATTTGCCATTTTGACGTAGATAGTGTTGAACTGATGTTATAATCTCATAGAGAGTGTTTGGGCGGTAATGTTCCCCTGCTTTGTTTCTAACTTCCGTGATGAAGCCACATAGGAATTGATTTAGGGTCATATTGTCCATAGACAAAATAGGTTCCTCAATATTTCTTGTTTTCGCCCATTCTGTGAAAATATTTACAGCCCATCTGGATTTCCTCTCTGTATTCTGAGGAACGGCACTTTTGATAAGATTGTTCATGTCAGTCTCTGAAAGCGGGTCTGCATCATTGATATTTTTTGATGGGTTCTCAAAGTTTAAATCAAAGTTCACAGCAGTACTATCATTTTCCTTCTCCATCCCTAGAATATCACTTACGAGATTATCGGTATCATAATCTGATCCATTGCTTTCAGGTTTAAATTTGTTGTGAGTCAAGAATATTTCGTCCCCACTCTCCATTTTAAACAGATTTGTTCACTCCCACTATCCAATACAAAATAGCTGATTCCTAACACTCTCAGTCAGAGAATTAGTAGTTTTCATTCAAGTCTAAATTCTATTGTTATAATATCAGACTGTCTCAGGTAAATCAACAAATGAAAATAAAGGGTCTAGTATCAGTGAGTAGTTTTCATTCAGGAATGATTCAATGGCCATACTTTTGTTTTAATATCAGACTGTCTCAGGTAAATGAAAAGAAATGTAGAGAGCAATGTTTTAAGTACGATATATGCCGAATACAATTCTGTATGAAAAAATATCAGACAGTTTTCGGCCCTTACGGGCCTCAAACTGTCTGATATTTTTTCATACAGAACTGTATTCGGCATATATATCCAATACAAAAACTGATTTTCAAGGGAACCAGAAGTCTCTTTCGAGACTGTAACTCTACTGGTTTGTTCTTTTAACAAAGGAAGAGAAAAGTAGCAGTTGGGACTTTAATCTTTACAACAGCAATAAATAGAATAATGATCCTTGAAAAAAAATCTCAAGATTGCAACAAGACTACAACTGTAGAAGTAGCTTGTGTTTCATATTCGTGCCTGGTCAGGGCAGATGGTG
The DNA here is from genome assembly GCF_032062105.1 of Saccostrea cuccullata. Classification (NCBI taxonomy): domain Eukaryota; kingdom Metazoa; phylum Mollusca; class Bivalvia; order Ostreida; family Ostreidae; genus Saccostrea; species Saccostrea cuccullata. Next base: position 20,139 of record NW_026924280.1, read on the forward strand.
CAGGATAAAGATTAAAGGTCAAGTATAATATTTTTGTGAAAATTCATAATTATCCATTATTTTCAGCCTCTGGAGCAATATGAATGACATTCTGAGGTCTATTAATTTTTTTGTCACCAATTTCCATCACTAATAGTCGTTTAAACTAACCTGTGTGACAAGTGGATCATTTATTGTAAATCGCTTATCTCCCTTGTTGCGTGACGTCATCAGAGACAGCGTGAAATAGGAAGTGCATGCTATATTCCCGTGCTTGGAACATTATTGTTTGCGAGATGTTGCCATGTGGGCTTTTAACTGTACCAATAAATCGGAACAAGACGAGTATATATTTAAATTCTTACGCACCTGAAACTGAGGGAAATATGGACATTCAGTTTAAAAAGAGATGGTTTTGAGCCCAATAAACACGAAACACTATAAATATAAGCGACATTTTACATAGACCATGCAGTTTAGGCTACATTTTAATTAATTATAGAATTATCTCACGAATAACTTGGTTTTATTTCAAATTTAAATTGCATTTTTCAATTTGTCAGTTTAAGCATTTATAGCCGCAATACTGTTTTGAGGGAAAGTTTTTTTTTTTATTCTTGTTACAGCACTCAACAAGATCACAAGTACCTGACGATCGGTTCATGTACTTTTCCCCTCCCCCTACTGAAAATAAAACTAAGCAAAATATACATGAATTCCTTGTCCGTCATACCAATACTTCGATATTTTATATTTTCCGCTTTTGTCAAGTTTTAGAGATTGGTCCTTTACATTAGAGCATGCACTCGGTATATGTATGACTGAACATTACGCGGCGCCAAGTCAAAAGTACATGTATTTTGGCGTAAACCTCTAACATGCTGGAATAAAAATAATACTAGCAATTTTCATATACTGTGAAGGAACAATCTCTAAAACTTGACTGACAAAAAACGGAAGGTGTGGTATAATAGACAAGTTATCGTGTCTAAAAAAAAATCTCAGTTGGGATGGGGTATGTCCCGGAAATCCCCCCTCTAAATCCGCGCATGATATCTGTCTAAGAAAATACTTACTCAAGAATGCGTTCATTTACTTCGAGTTGTCCCTTTTCTAGAAATTTTTATATTGAAATTGTTTCCATTACATATTTATTCAAACAATAAAACCTCAGTGTTCATGCAAGCAAGTGATTGTTCCTCAATTTTCTGCCCGCAGTTTTGTTTTCCTCCAGCACTTATTTTCTCTTGTGCTGGCGTCTTGACATAGTTACATAGAGCATACGAAATCAGAATGTATACTTAAAAAAAGTTTTCTTTTCTTTTTTCTAAACTAAATTAGGGTGAAATAATTCATATTAAAATATTTTTAGAATGAAAGCGCTATATGACAAAGATTTTCAGGCCTGTATGAAGCAATTAATATCCGTTTAGGGGGACAACAAAGAAATGTTACTTCGGGAAGGGGGGGGCAAATAAAAATTACTTGTTACGCATAAATTAAAAAGGTTCCAGACAAATTTTTAGTTACCACAGGTGCTTAGGGAAGGGGAAAATTCATACCTTCTGATACTAAAACAGAACGTTCTGTTTTAGTAACAGAGGGTATGTATTTATAAAAGGCTTAAACTAGCCTTCTTTCCCCTTAAATTTTGGATTTTTCGGTTGTAATATATTTTATGAATATATCATAGAAAAAAATATTTTAAAGTAAATAAACCCACTGGGGTACGGAACAACCGAGGGGGGGGGGGGTCCAAGCATCTGTGATTACAACATTTTCGGATTCCCATGGATGATATATATCCGTCCATGACGTAATTTCTGTTGTTCCGTTCATTGTTCATTATAGTATACTTAACATTAAAAAAAATCGCCGTGTGCCCGGTTATGCAATTAAAAAAAAAGGAATTCTATACTTTTTCTCTATGTAAAAGTCCTGGTCCTATATGATGAATAACAAACAACACATAAAATCAATTTTCCGCAGTAAAATATTTTTTGCGGAAATATTGAGCACACTCAGTAAAAGGCATTAAATACAAATTACATGTATGTACATTCGTTAGCTTCTGCGAAGATCCCTTGTCAGTTGTGTTATTTTAATTTCCACTTTCACCCTTACCGGCTTCGGACGAAACAGAATCGGTCGTCGAAAAATAATCAAATTGCGTACTTTCTTGACTCAAATATACAAAGCCTATTCTTAATAGACAGATCTACGCATAACTCTGATATATCAACATTTCTGTTCCCCAAAATTTGCCATAATTTTAGATAATCAAGAGCACTTTTTACAATACTTATATAACTAGATTTTGTAGAGTGTCTCTAATGACGTCACAAAAAGGGGAAGTAACTCTATTGATGAACGTTATTTTTAGCGATATTTGAACAGGTAAATAAAGAAAACAACGAGGTTTAAAATTAAACGAATATTGTAATTCCTTCTTTTTAACCATTGTTTACGACATATATTATATACAAGTATATCTATTTCCTTGATATTTGACCTTTAAGGATTTATTAAACCGGAAGTCAACATAAACACAAAGAGCACAACAGACAAGTCGTACATGAAATCTAATAAAGTAGGTCGTACAATGTTGAGATTAACAAATACGTTACATCCCTCTTTCTTTAAGGTAGGATTCTTCTCTGGTTTTTGACTAGATGAAACATTCAAAGTATATTTCCTTATATGTCTTATATATTTAGGTGAAAGGGATTTAAAAGACCATATTTTTCTTTCCTTATCACAGTTGTACAACTTTAAATAGAAATGGTAAACTGCGTTTGAAAACTAGCAGGGACTATATTTTTGGCGGATTGGTGGCGTATGAAAATATCTTCTTTTCTGTCTCTCAAATTTATAATAGAGCAATGAATTTAGTCATAATTTTTACACAATCAAAGACTTGGAGAAATTTTCAAAGGTAAGTTAAATTTATAATAAGGGACTAAACTTTCAAAATATATCAAATAATTATGATTTTTCAAACAAACTAGAACTATGTTAGCTTTTAAATGCTTCCTATCAAAATGAAGATTTGAGCCAAAAATCCATAAAAAGTGTCATTTCTCTCCTATTAAACGATCAAAACTTTTTGCTTTTATATCATTTTGTACATTTATAAGACTACTTTAATATATGTGAAAATAAGAAAAAGTTAAATATAGGAAGCATATGAAAATAACTAATATATCCTAAAAACAATTAAGAACCAGAAGTCTCTGTCGAGACTGAAGCTCTATTGGTTTGTACTTATAGCAAAGGAAGAGAAAAGTACTTAAGCAGTTGGAAATTGAAACTTTTCAACAGCAATAAATAGAATAATGATCCTTGATTAAGTCTCTTTATGTTCTTAGTGCAGTCTACTTGCATGCCACATTTATATTATAATCAGCCTAAAATTGTATTTGGAGTAGCATTTTGAAAGAATTTCACAGAAATTTCTATTTTTAGTAACCACGGCAACACCGTTCATCGAAATCAAAAACCGATACACAGAATTGTGTATCTTAGGGTAGTCTACTTGTGTGCCAAGTTATATTGAAATCAGACAAAAACTGTAGGAGGAGTAGCATTTTGAAAGAATTTCACAGAAATTCCTATTTTTAGTAACCACGGCAACACCGTTCATCGAAATCAAAAACCGATACACAGAATTGTGTATCTTAGGGTAGTCTACTTGTGTGCCAAGTTATATTGAAATCAGACTAAAACTGTAGAAGGAGTAGCATTTTGAAAGAATTTCACAGAAATTTCTATTTTTAGTAACCACGGCAACACCGATCATCGAAATCAAAAACCGATATACAGAATTATGTATCTTAGTGTAGTCTACTTGTGTGCCAAGTTATATTGAAATCAGGCCAAAACTGTAGGAAGAGTAGCATTTTGAAAAATTGTTTACAGACAGACAGACAGACGGACGGACGACGGACGCATTACTATCGCATAAGCTCTTCTGGTCTCTGACCAGTAGAGCTAAAAACAGAAAAAATTCGGATTAGCCAATATCCATTTTATCAGGTTGGGGGGAAACGTAAATTCCGCTATAATAGTGGTATATCACTATTATACTATTTCAAAAGTTTAAAGATTGTTCTTTTTGCATAAAAAGATACTACTATATTGGGTCTACAGCATGATATTACCAAATTTACATAAATAATTTAAATAAACAGGTTGGGGGGAAACGTAAATTCCGCTATAATAGTGGTATATCACTATTATAGTAAAATTCCGCTATATTTTCTGCCGTATTTACCCTCGATATCATCAGATAACATGCTTGCTCTTTAAACCGCAATTCATGATGGGTATCAAAATGGACACTAATTGTCATCCTTACATATTATGAGTTTTATTTAATTTTCTGCCGATGCGTTTAATAATGCGAACACACTTTGTAAAACGGAAGTTACATTTTTAACATAGCAACCAGCGATTGTCACAGTATTCAAGAAAGACTGAATTCTATTTTTTCTCAGACATGTGCAGAAATTAATGCTTGTAATAATTTTCAATCTGCATTGAAAGAGGTTTGTCGAATTTACAGTAGAAAGGACAATCTTTATCTGCATGGTTACGGGTATGGAGGCCCGTTGTGACAAATGCTAAAAAGCTAATTTTATGTAAACTTTATTTTGATAGAACCGATATGTCTCGTCTAAATGCAATAAATCGTAAACGATCTATAAGATGACACTTCTTCCGGTTATTTATATACATGTATATATCCATTTGCAGGGGGCTGTATCCCCCCACACATCTTTTTCAAACATTATCTTTCACTTTTGAAAATGTTCATTGAAAGGATGGTTGCTCACTCCCCAAATTCTTGTTGCAGCTTATAGCTCAATAATGGTATGTTGGTCATGTATGATAAAGTATTAATTTTGGTTGTGAAACGAAGTTGGAAGCAATAACACCCAGCCCCCCGCCCCCTCCTGAAAATAGGATTTTCAATATTTGAAATTCCTTCCAATTTCCAACGTTTTTTAGCTCTACTGGTCAGAGACCAGAAGAGCTTATGCGAAAGTAATGCGTCCGTCGTCCGTCCGTCTGTCTGTCTGTCTGTAAACAATTTTTCAAAATGCTACTCCTCCTACAGTTTTGGTCTGATTTCAATATAACTTGGCACACAAGTAGACTACACTAAGATACATAATTCTGTGTATCGGTTTTTGATTTCGATGAACAGTGTTGCCGTGGTTACTAAAAATAGAAATTTCTGTGAAATTCTTTCAAAATGCTACTCCTCCTACAGTTTTAGTCTGATTTCAATATAACTTGGCACACAAGTAGACTGCACTAAGATACACAATTCTATATATCTGTTTTTGATTTCGATGAACGGTGTTGCCGTGGTTACTAAAAATAGAAATTTCTGTGAAATTCTTTCAAAATGCTACTCCTCCTACAGTTTTAGTCTGATTTCAATATAACTTGGCACACAAGTAGACTACAATAAGATACATGATTCTGTGTATTGGTTTTTGATTTCAATGAACGGTGTTGCCGTGGTTACTAAAAATAGAAATTTCTGTGAAATTCTTTCAAAATGCTACTCTAAATACAATTTTAGTCTGATTATAATAAAAATTTGGCATGCAAGTAGACTGCACTAAGAACATCAAGAGACTTAATCAAGGATCATTATTATGTTCCCCAAACGAAGTTGGGGAACATATTGTTTTTACTCTGTTTCTTATTATTATGTTCCCCAAACGAAGTTGGGGAACATATTGTTTTTACTCTGTTTCTTATTATGTCGCCCCGAACGAAGTCGGGGACGACATATTGATTTTGTGTATTGTACGCATGTTTTTTTTATCCAGGCTGTTTCTCGGAGATGGCTGGGACAATCTTACTGAAACTTTCCTTAAAGGACGATCACTGGTTGTAGTTGTGCAGTGAGGTCGTTCAGCTCCAATATGTCTACCGTTGCCATGGAAACCTGTAAAAAGCGACAAATTTTGTCCGAGAGTGTTCTCTCTGGTCCCTTAAACGTTTGTCATGAAACTTTTCTTATTTTAATGATTAGTATCTGTAGTTCTGCAACTCGTATTTAAAATTTTCATATAATCCATTATTGCCATGGAAACCAGGTGAAAGTTAAAATTCTTTAATTTCGATTTTCTCAATAACTACTCAGGCAATCGTTTTGAAACTTTCAATGTTTATTCCTTGCAATGTGTCAAAGTGATTTCTACTTTCAAAATAATTGTAATGAGTCGCTCACAGTTGCCATAGAAACGAAACAGAAAAAAAAATTCAGATGTACACATGTGTTCTCCAAGGTCTAGGTCAAAGGGTCAAAGTTCGTCGTATCCAATAAAAGTTCTTTTCACAAGGATTACATATTTGAAATACGAAAGCCCTAGTACTTACCGTTCAAACGTTATGGCTATTTACTATGTTCAAGACGACCCCCCCCCCTTTTTTTTTGAAGCACACAGCCAAGTAGAATACACAGATATAACATATACAACTTACAAGTAACTTTTTAAAATCTTCATTCATAAAATTCAGTTCCCGTCATGTGATATTTTGCCATCATTCATTCTCCTTCTGTTTTGTCTCTTGAATTTATAAATATTTTATTTTATCTATATAAAAAAAATATAACGACTGTCAGCTGCATTTATTATCATTTCGCGTTTTCTTGTATATCTATCACTTGTATATTATTAATTTCATTAGATAGTGCAAGTATAAATTAAAAAATTGGTACGTCATTTCCATAGTTTTTATTCATTCATAAATTCTTTGATCCGCTCCTGATGGTTCGCAAAGCCTTGATCACCACTGTATACAAAACATTCATCTCGCCGAAAATGTTCATGATTCCGCTAAACTGAGAAAGTTCACACATGATTTATCATCTCATAACACACATCAGCTCTCTGCAATGCAGGAATGCTCGAATTGAAGGGGAAAATTCAGGAGTTATTGATGAGAAAAATTCAGGAGTTATTATGTCGCCCCGAACGAAGTCGGGGACGACATATTGATATTGTACGCATGTTTTTTTTATCCAGGCTGTTTCTCGGAGATGGCTGGGACAATCTTACTGAAACTTTCCTTAAAGGACGATCACTGGTTGTAGTTGTGCAGTGAGGTCGTTCAGCTCCAATATGTCTACCGTTGCCATGGAAACCTGTAAAAAGCGACAAATTTTGTCCGAGAGTGTTCTCTCTGGTCCCTTAAACGTTTGTCATGAAACTTTTCTTATTTTAATGATTAGTATCTGTAGTTCTGCAACTCGTATTTAAAATTTTCATATAATCCATTATTGCCATGGAAACCAGGTGAAAGTTAAAATTCTTTAATTTCGATTTTCTCAATAACTACTCAGGCAATCGTTTTGAAACTTTCAATGTTTATTCCTTGCAATGTGTCAAAGTGATTTCTACTTTCAAAATAATTGTAATGAGTCGCTCACAGTTGCCATAGAAACGAAACAGAAAAAAAAATTCAGATGTACACATGTGTTCTCCAAGGTCTAGGTCAAAGGGTCAAAGTTCGTCGTATCCAATAAAAGTTCTTTTCACAAGGATTACATATTTGAAATACGAAAGCCCTAGTACTTACCGTTCAAACGTTATGGCTATTTACTATGTTCAAGACGACCCCCCCCTTTTTTTTTGAAGCACACAGCCAAGTAGAATACACAGATATAACATATACAACTTACAAGTAACTTTTTAAAATCTTCATTCATAAAATTCAGTTCCCGTCATGTGATATTTTGCCATCATTCATTCTCCTTCTGTTTTGTCTCTTGAATTTATAAATATTTTATTTTATCTATATAAAAAAAATATAACGACTGTCAGCTGCATTTATTATCATTTCGCGTTTTCTTGTATATCTATCACTTGTATATTATTAATTTCATTAGATAGTGCAAGTATAAATTAAAAAATTGGTACGTCATTTCCATAGTTTTTATTCATTCATAAATTCTTTGATCCGCTCCTGATGGTTCGCAAAGCCTTGATCACCACTGTATACAAAACATTCATCTCGCCGAAAATGTTCATGATTCCGCTAAACTGAGAAAGTTCACACATGATTTATCATCTCATAACACACATCAGCTCTCTGCAATGCAGGAATGCTCGAATTGATGGTGGCATGTCAGATTCGTTTTTCGGTAGAACCTCTAAAATGAAAGTGAAAGAGGGAAATTTCAGAGTTCTCACTGGCGTTACAATACACAAAATAATTCGGCTGATCTTCCTCATAAATTACATTTCCCAAGCTTTTATCATAGGAAAGATACTGCCAATTAACAAGTATGAGGCTCAGTTCAGTACATCTGCCAGATTTCTTTTATGCAAGTCTGCAAATTGAGGAACTTGTAATTTTCCTGCACTACTTTCTTCTCCTGCCGATTCTTAAAATAAGGAGTGGGATGTACCGAATTAAGGTCTTCCGTTTCCAATGGAAAGGACTGATATAACTCAATGGTTGTTCAAACTTAGCTTATGGACTTTTGTTTTAGTGATGATAAAAATGAAAGTCTTGTCTAATACGGGGCGACATATGTTATTGCTTGCAATAGCAGACTTTCTAGTTATTATGTTCCCCAAACGAAGTTGGGGAACATATTGTTTTTACTCTGTTTCTTATTATTATGTTCCCCAAACGAAGTTGGGGAACATATTGTTTTTACTCTGTTTCTTATTAGTAGTATTATTATTATTATTATTTTTCTTCTTCTTCTTCCTGGGTACTTTTTTGTCCGGGAATGATCTTGTAAACTGTTCGTCCGAGGTAGGTAAAACCTTTTTAGGGTAAGTAGACATGTTATGCAGATTTGCGGAATCAAGGTCATTTTGCGCGCACGTGCTTGCAAGAGCGCGCACGTGCAACACTTGAAATAACCAATATAATAGATATAGTCGGAACTTTTCTATTTTTTGATAAAATGCTTTGAAACTCATAATGTAAGGATACATTAGTAGTATAGACAAGATGGCATGGTCAAAATAGCAAGATCTCACGCGCATGCACGTGCGCTTTGCTCTGATTGGCTGAAACTAAAGTCTCAATATCTTTCTTGTTTCTTGTCATAATCTTTTGAAATTTTGAACATGGTCCTACATTATGAAGATCTACAGCATGAAATATTAAGATTTTAATAAAAGCATGCGCATGCGCACGTGCTGTAATCTGATTGGCTAAAACTTTAAATGGCTATATCTCCTTTGTTTTTTGACGAAATGCTTTGAAATTTAAAACATAGTCATGCATTACGATATCCTAAATTATGATATAGAAAATATTCATGAAATCACGCGCATGCACGTGTGCTGCAATCTGATTGGCTGACACTTCAAATGGCTATAACTCTCTTGTTTTTCAACCAAACAGGATGAGATTTAGAACTTGGATAAATATAAGGGACTCCTACAAGAAGGTGTAGTCATTATGCACGTGCTTGCACGTGCGTGCACGTGAAATGAGTAAAATAAAAAATACACTCGAATGAGTGCATTTTTTAATACTTTTGGATTAAATGCTTTGATATTATTAAAATTTAAGATAGTGTAGACAAGATAATATGGTCGTTACGCACATGAACACGCGTGCAATGCCTATTTTTTTAATGTATTTTGTATTTTTCTTGGAAGACCTTGATTAAGTCTAAATTCCATAAAGTATTTCTTATTTAATAGAGATAACAGGGAATATGGCACCAAAAGGGAGTTGGGGAGCGTTTGGGGAACATCTGTAACGGTCCCCGTTACAATTAGCACTAGTTATGTTCCCCAAACGAAGTTGGGGAACATATTGTTTTTACTCTGTTTCTTATTATGTTCCCCAAACGAAGTTGGGGAACATATTGTTTTTACTCGGTTTCTTATTATTAAGGTCTTCCGTCTTCACGGAAGACCTTATAGTGATTCTATTGTTTCTTATTATTCTTATTATTCTTTTTTTTGACAAAATTTTGTGCAGGCGATTTCTCGAAAACTATTCAGTGGTTTTTCATGAAACTTTCACAAAATATGCGTCATTATATGAAGTTGTTACATCCGAAGAGTAATTTGAAAAATTCGCTTCTGGTGCCAAGTTATGGACAATTTCCTGATTTTAAAATGCGATTTTGTCGCGCACTTTTATCGAAAATGGCTAAGGATATGAACTGGAGACTTATTGGAGATGATAGATCATGACTTTGTGGATTGCAGAATCGCCTTTTCGTGCGTCGTCAGTACTTCCGGTCGTTACGAGATGAAAATTAAAAAAAATCGTATTTTCTAACTTTTTTATTTTTCAGTATTTTTCATTTTTATTTGGTATGGTAGAAGAAGCCATCCTTATGATGCTTATTATTTAATTTGTTTGAATGTTGATAAATCTAAAGTCTAGATATTTGCATTCAAAAATCTGAAGCGGGTCCAAAATGGCGGTTGTCTCTGTCAACTCCGCCATTTCGCGAGTAGGTGTTTATGGAGGCAGCTGAGCGTTTGATTAAACCATTCTGACATAGGGATACATGAAATGTAAAAAACTACTTCGACTCTCACGTAGTATTAAATGGTTGGAGGAGTTACCTCCCGTTACTTGTTTATATTATAATAGATAATCAATGTAAATATTGTAATTAATTGGTCAATTGACTAAAGAATTAAACAAGTATTATTGATAAATGATGTTCTGTTAGAAAATAATAATGATGTTGCCAAAAGAAAGACACTCTGTTTTATTTTATCAATATGATATCTGATAACTTATGATCATTGATTAAGTTGAGGTACACGGGGACAGTACAGCCAACTGGCTTGTGTCTTCACTTTGATACAGAAACCAATTGGTTTATCGATCAAATAGGATTGTGCAAAGTTGCCGTAGTCAGTGACTAGTTAAAATGTAGCTGTGTGATATTAGCTATAGGTTTGTCATTAGGACGGAGAAGCTCTTACAAAGTTAAATCATACTGTGTAAGTTTATTGTAGCCACTTGGCTAGAGATATATAGGTAACTTGGTAAGCAGTTATACACCAGGCAGATGTTAAAGGCTAAATCAAGAGGCACCAGGCAGACAGATGTTGACTTATATACTAAGTTTTACGAGTATAGTGAGGCAATTATCATATGGCACCAGGTGCCGGTATTAACTGAAGATATATAATTATACAAAGCACTTAGGTCATTTGATTTAAAGACACCAGGCAGGTGTCATATTATTATCTGTATGTATTGCATTCAATCATATCCCCAGTAAAACTCGGTAATCCGAGCACGGACCTACTGACCGCTCAGATCCGACACGTTACAGTAGACGTTGCAATTGAGTGTCAATCTTAAAACTTAATTTCCGTTTCACTGCTTTAGTGTAACTGGGCTAGATACGATATGTAATGTGTATAATGTGTTACATATACTTTCTTAACGTCAAAATGAAATAAAGGCGCTAAGAATGTTTTATTTTTAAAAATTAATTGATGCTATCATACCTATCTAATAGATCAGTCCAAAGAAAAGGCGCGAATATTTACTCGCTGCGTTTGGCGCGAAATTATGAATGCTTTTTATAATTCTTAGACAGGTGAACTGTTGCAAAAGTACCGTGGTATACACAAGTATATTTAGAGCAGTACTCCCAATAGCTTAGTGGTTAGCGCGTTGGGGATATAAAAGTAAAAAAAAAAGCGCATTCACGTTGGCGACATGGTTTCAATCCTCCTTGTGACCAAGATTTTGAATCTCTTTTCAGCTCGATTTTATGTGGGTTTCTTTTCCTAAAACGGACGGAAGACATCTCGTTGCTCGCAACGAGATCGTATCTAGTTATTATTATTTTTCTTCTTCCTGGGTACTTATTTGTCCGGGAGTGATCTTGTAAACTACACATCCGACTTAGGTAAAACCTTTTTAGGGTTAGTAGGGATGTAATGTAGATTTGCGGAACGAAGGTCATTTTGCGCGCACGTGCTTGCAAGAGCGTGCACGTGCAACATGTGAAATGACCGATTTAATTGATATAGGCGTAACTTTTTACATTTTTGATGAAATGCTTTGAAACTCATAATATAAGGATATATTAGTAGCATAGACAATATGACATGGTCTAAATCGCAAGATCTCACGCGCATGCACGTGCACTTCGCTCTGATTGGCTGAAACTAAAGTCTCTATATCTTTCTTGTTGTTTGACGAAATCCCTTGAAATTTTGAACATAGCCATACATTAGGATATCCTACAACATGATATATAGCAATTATCATGAAAACACGTGCATGCACGTGCGATCTGCAATCTGATTGGCTTAAACTTTAAATAGCTATAACTCCCCCTAATTTTAAACAAAACAGGATTGGATTTGGAACATAGATAAATATAATGGACCTCTACAAGAAAGTATGGTCACTATGCACATGCATAAACATGCATGTACATGTGCTGCAATCTGATTGGCTGAAACTTTAAACAACTTTACCTCCATTGGTTTTCAACCAAACGGGGTTGGATTTAGAATATAGATAGATGTAATTTACTTCTACAAGAAGGTATGGTCACCATGCTCATGTATGCACGTGCGTGCACGTGAAATGAGTAAAATAAAAAATGCACTTGAATGAGCGTATCTTTTTAATACTTTTGGATTAAATACTTTAATATTTAGTTTATCAAAATATATAGATTCTGTAGACAATATGATATGGTCATTACGCGCATGCATTCACACGCGCACGCTTGCAATGCTAAAATTGAATGAACTTGGTACACTTCTGGGTAACGTTGTTAAAGTCTCAAATGCATAGAGTTTGTCTTATTTAATGAAGCTTACAGGGGATATGGCACCAAAAGGGAGTTGGGGAGCGTTTGGGGAACATCTGTAACGGTCCCCGTTACAATTAGCACTAGTTATTATTATTATGTTCCCCAAACGAAGTTGGGGAACATATTGTTTTTACTCTGTTTCTTATTATTATTATTATTATTATTATTATTATTCCTGGGAAAATTTTGTCCTTGAGTGATCTTGTAAACTACACATCCGACTAAGGTAAAATGTTTATAGGGTCAGTAGACATGTTATGTAGATTTGCCGAACGAAGGTCATTTTGCGCGCACGTGCTTGCAAGAGCGCGCACGTGCAACACGTAAAATGACCGATTTAATTGATATAGGCGTAACTTTTTTAATTTTTGATGAAATGCTTTGAAACTCATAATGTAAGGATATATTAGTAATATAGACAAGATGACATGGTCAAAATAGCAAGATCTCACGTGCATGCACGTGCGCTTTGCTCTGATTGGCTGAAACTAAAGTCTCAATATGTTTCTTGTTTTTTGACGAAATCCTTTGATATTTTGAACATAGCCATGCATAACAATATCCTACAACATGATATATAGAAATTATCATAAAAACACGTGCATGCACGTGCGCTGCAATCTGATTGGCTGAAACTTTAAATAGCTATAACTCCCTTGATTTTCAACCAAACAGGATGGGATTTGGAACATAGATATACAAAATGAACTTCTACAAGAAAGTATGGTCACCATGCACATGCATACACGTGCATGTACATGAGCTGCAATCTGATTGGCTGAAGTTTTAAACAGTTATAACTCCCTTGGTTTTCAACCTAACAGGATGGGATTTGAAACATAGATATATATATATAATGGACTTCTACAAGAAGATATGGTCACCATGCACATGCATACATGTGTGTGTACATGCGCTGCAATCTGATTGGCTGAAATTTAAACAGTTTTAAACTCCCTTTGTTTTCAACCAAACGGGATGGAATTTGGAACATAGATTTAATGAACTTCTACAAGAAGGTATGGTCACCATGCTCATGTATGCACGTGCGTGCACGTGAAATGGGTAAAATCAAAAATACATTTGAATGAGCGAATTTTTTTAATACTTTTGGATTAAATACTTTAATATTTAGTATATTAAAATATATAGATTGTGTAGACAAGATGATATGGTCATTACGTACATGATTCACATGCGCACACATGCAATGCTAAAATTTGAATGAAGCATCGTACATTTCTGGGTTAACCGTTGTTAAAGTCTCAAATGCATAGAGTTTGTGTTATTTAATGAAGCTTACAGGGAATATGGCACCAAAAGGAAGTTGGGGACGTTTGGGGAACATCTGTAACGGTCCCCGTTACAATTAGCACTAGTTTTTCTTCTTCTTCTTCTTCTTCTTCCTGGGTACTTTTTTGTCCGGGAGTGATCTTGTAAACTGTTGATCCGATGTAGGTAAAACCTTTTTAGGGTCAGTAGACATGTTATGTAGATTTGCGGAATTAAGGTCATTTTGTGCGCACGTGCTTGCAAGAGCGCGCACGTGCATCACGTGAAATGACCAATATAATGTATATTGCCTTAACTTTTCTATTTTTTGATGAAATGCTTTGAAACTCATAGTGTAAAGATACATTAGTACTATAGACAAGATGACATGGTCAAAATAGCAAGATCTCACGCGCATGCACGTGCGCTTTGCTCTGATTGGCTGAAACTAAAGTCTCTATATCTTTCTTGTTTTTTGACGAAATCCTTTGAAACTTTGAACATAGCCATGCATAAGGATATCCTACAACATGGTATATAGCAATTATCATGAAAACACGTGCATGCACGTGCGCTGCAATCTGATTGGCTGAAACTTTAAATTGCTATAACTCCCTTGGTTTTCAACCAAACAGGATAAGATTTGGAACATAGATGTATATAATCGACTTCTACAAGAAGGTATGGTCACCATGCACAGGCATACACGTGCTTGTACGTGCGCTGCAATCTGATTGGCTGAAACTTTAAACAGCCATAACTCCCTTGGTTTTCAACCAAACAGGATGGGATTTGGAACATAGATATATATACTGGACTTCTACAAGAAGGTATGGTCACTATGCACATGAATACATGTGCGTGTACATGCGTTGCAATCTGATTGGCTGAAACTTTAAACAGGTATAACTCCCTTGGTTTTCAACCAAACGGGGTGGGATTTAAAACATAGATAGATGTAATGGACTTCTACAAGAATGTATGGTCACCATGCTCATGTATGCACGTGCATGCATGTGAAATGGGTAAAATAAAAAATAAACTTGAATGACCGTTTTTTTTTATATACTCGTACTTTTGGATTATATTTAGCATATTAAAATATATAGATTGTGTAGACAATATGATATGGTCATTACGCACATGCATTCACATGCGCAAGTGTGCAATAATAAAATTTGAATGAACATGGTACACCTCTTGGTAAACGTTGTTAAAGTCTCAAATGCATAGAGTTTGTCTTATTTAATTACGCCTACAGGGAATATGATTATAAAAGGGAGTTGGGGAGCGTTTGGGGAACATCTGTAACGGTCCCCGTTACAATTAGCACTAGTTATTATTATTATTATTTTTCTTCTTCTTCTTCTTCCTGGAACTTTTTTGTCCGGGAATGATCTTGTAAACTGTTCGTCCGATGTCGGTAAAACCTTTTTAGGGTTAGTAGACATGTTATGTAGATTTGCGGAATCAAGGTCATTTTGCGCGCACGTGCTTGCAAGAGCGTGCACGTGCAACACGTGAAATGACCAATATAGTAGATATAGCCACAACTGTTCTATTTTTAGATGAAATGCTTTGAAACTCATAATGTGAGGATATATTAGTAGTATAGACATGACGACATGGTGAAAATAGCAAGATCTCACGCGCATGCACGTGCACTTCGCTCTGATTGGCTGCAACTAAAGTCTCAATATCTTTCTTGTTGTTTGACGAAATCCTTTGAAATTTTGAACATAGCCATGCATTAGGATATCCTACAACATGAAATAAAGCAATTGTCATGAAAACACGTGCATGCGCGTGCGTTGCAATCTGATTGGCTGAAACTTTAAACAGCTATAACTCCCTTGGTTTTCAACCAAACAGGATGGGATTTGGAACATAGATAGATATAATGGACTTCTACAAGTAGGTATGGTCACCATGCACATTCATACACATGCGTGTACATGTGCTGCAATCTGATTGGCTGAAAGTTTAAACAGCTATAACTCCCTTAGTTTTCACCCAAACGGGGTGGAATGTAGAACATAGATAGATGTAATGGACTTCTACAAGAAGGTATGGTCACCATGCTCATGTATACACGTGCGTGCACGTGAAATGAGTAAAATCAAACATACACTTGAATGAGTGTATTTTTTAAATAATTTTGGATTAAATACTTTAATATTCAGTGTATTAAAAATATAGATTGTGTAGACAATATGATATGGTCATGACGCAAATGCATTCACATGTGCACGCGTGCAATGCTAAAGTTTAAATGATTTTTGTACACTTCTTTGTAAATGTTGTTAAAATCTCAGATGCATAGAGTTTGTCTTATTTAATGAAGCTTACAGGGAATATGGCACCAAAAGGTAGTTGGGGAGCGTTTGGGGAACATCTGTAACGGTCCCCGTTACAATTAGCACTAGTTATTATGTTCCCCAAACGAAGTTGGGGAACATATTGTTTTTACTCTGTTTCTTATTATTATTATTATTTTTCCTGGGAAAATTTTGTCCACGAGTGATCTTGTAAACTACACATCCGACTAAGGTAAAATGTTTTTAGGGTCAGTAGACATGTTATGTAGATTTGCCAAACAAAGGTCAATTTGCCCGCACGTGCTTGCAAGAGCGCGCACGTGCAACACGAGAAATGACCAATATAATGAATATTGCTGTAACTTTTCTTTTTTCTATGAATTTTTTTTAAACTCATAATATAAGGATACATTAGTAGTATAGACAAGATGGCATGGTCAAAATAGCAAGATCTCACGCGCATGCACGTGCGCTTCGCTCTGATTGGCTGAAACTAAAGTCTCAATATCGTTCTTGTTTCTTGTCATAATCTTTTGAAATTTTGAACATAGTCCTACATTTTGAAGATCTACAGCATTATATATAAAAATTTTCATGAAAGCATGCGCATGCAAGCGTGCTGCAATCTGATTGGCTGAAACTTTAAATGGCTATATCTTCTTTGTTTTTTGACGAAATGCTTTAAAATTTAAAACATAGTCATGCATTAGGATATCCTAAAATATGATATAGAAAAAAATTCATGAAATCACGCGAATGCACGTGTGCTGCAATCTGATTGGCTGAAACTTCAAATGGCTATAACTCCTTTATTTTTCAACCAAACAGGATGGGATTTGAAACATAGATAAATATAAGGGACTCCTAAAAGAAGGTGTAGTCATTATGCACGTGCTTGCACGTGCGTGCACGTGAAATGAGTAAAATAAAAAATATACTCGAATGAGTGAATTTTTTAATACTTTTGGATTAAATGCTTTGATATTAAGTATATTAATATTTTAGATAGTGTAGACAAGATAATATGGTCATTACGCACATGAACACGCGTGCAATGCCTATTTTTAAATATATGTTGTATTTTTCTGGGAAGACTTTGATTAATTCTAAATTCCATAAAGTATTTATTTAATAGAGATTACAGGGAATATGGCACCAAAAGGGAGTTGGGGAGCGTTTGGGGAACATCTGTAACGGTCCCCGTTACAATTAGCACTAGTTATGTTCCCCAAACGAAGTTGGGGAACATATTGTTTTTACTCTGTTTCTTATTATTATTATTATTATTATTCCTGGGAAAATTTTGTCCTTGAGTGATCTTGTAAATTACACTTCCGACTAAGGTAAAATGTTTTTAGGGTCAATAGACATGTTATGTAGATTTGCCGAACAAAGGTCATTTTGCGCGCACGTGCTTGCAAGAGCGCGCACGTGCAACATGTAAAATGACCGATTTAATTGATATAGGCGTAACTTTTTAAATTTTTGATGAAATGCTTTGAAACTCATAATGTAAGGATATATTAGTAATATAGACAATATGATATGATCAAAATAGCAAGATCTTACGCGCATGCACGTGCGCTTTGCTCTGATTGGCTGAAACTAAAGTCTCAATATCTTACTTGTTTTTTGAGGAGATCCTTTGAAATTTTGAACTTAGCCATGCATTAGGATATCCTACAACATGATATATAGAAATTATCATGAAAACACGTGCATGCACGTGCGCTGCAATCTGATTGGCTGAAACTTTAAATAGCTATAACTCCCTTGATTTTCAACCAAACAGGATGGGATTTGGAACATAGATATATAAAATGGACTTTTTAAAAAAGGTATGGTCACCATGTACATACATACACGTTCGTGTACGTGAGCTGCAATCTGATTGGCTGAAACTTTAAAAAGCTATAACTCCCTTGGTTTTCAAACAAACAGGATGGGATTTGGAACATAGATATATTAAATAGACTTCTACAATAAGGTATGGTCACCATGCACATGCATACACGTGCGTGTACGTGAGCTGCAATCTGATTGGTTGAAACTTTAAACAGTTATAACTTCCTTAGTTTTCAACCAAACAGGATGGGATTTGGAACATAGATATATATAATGGACATCTACAAGAAGGTATGGTCTCCATGCACATGCATGCATGTGCGTGTACGTACGCTGCAATCTGATTGGCTGAAACTTTAAACAGTTTTAACTCCCTTGGTTTTCAACCAAACGGGATGGGATTTAGAACATAGATAGATTTAATGAACTTCTACAAGAAGGTATGGTCACCATGCTCATGTATGCACGTGCATGCACGTGAAATGGGTAAAATCAAAAATACACTTGAATGAGCGAATTTTTTAATACTTTTGGATTAAATACTTTAATATTTAGTATATTAAAATATATAGATTGTGTAGACAAGATGATATGGTCATTACGTATATGCCTTCACATGCAATGCTAAAATTTGAATGAGCATGGTACATTTCTGGGTAAACATTGTTAAAATTTCAAATGCATGGAGTTTGTGTTAATAAATGAAGCTTACAGGGAATATGGCACCAAAAGGGAGTTGGGGAGCGTTTGGGGAACATCTGTAACGGTCCCCGTTACAATTAGCACTAGTTCTTTTTTCTTCTTATTTCTTCTCCGGACTTTTTTTGTCCGCGAGTGTTCTCAGAAACTGTTCACCCAACTGAGCTAAAACCTTTTTAGGGTTAATAGGTGTGTAGTGTAGGTGTGCGGAACGAAGGTCATTTTGCGCGCATACGCGTGCACGTGCGTGCGCGTGATATGAGTGAAATGACTGATATACTTGATATAGCTATAACTTTCATATTTTTTTATGAATTGATTTGAAACTCATTATTTAATGATATATTAATAGCGTAGATAATGTGACACTGTCAAATTAGCACGAACTCACGCGCATGCACGTGCGCTTCGCTCTGATTGGCTGAAACAAAAATCTCAATATCTTTTCCGTTTTTTGACGAAATGGTATGAAATTTAAAATATAAGCATACTTTAAGATGTCCTACAACATGATGTATAACATTTGTCATGAAAGCATGCGCATGCACGTGCACTGCAATCTGATTGGCTTAAACTTCAAATGGCTGTAACTCCCTTGTTTTTCAACCAACCACGATAAGATTTAGAACATAGACAGACACAATAGACTCCTATAAGAAGTTACGGTCATCATGCACATGCATGCACGCGCATGCACGTGCGCTTTGCTCTGATTAGCTGAAACAAAAATCTCAATATCTTACTTGTTTTTTGACAAAATACTTTGAATTTTAAAACATAATCATACCTTAATACGTCCTAAACTATGATATATAAAAGTTTTCAAGAAACCACGCCCATGCACGTGTGCTGCGATCTGATTGGCTTAAACTTTAAATGCCTATAACTTTTTTGATTCTCAACAAAACAGGATGAAATTTAGAATATGAATAGATATGACGGATTCTTACATTATGCTACTATCAAACTTGAATGCAAGGACTTGCATGCACGTGTGCGCGCGCAATGCGTTAAATGACCGATTTACTTGATATAGTCGTAATTTTTTTTATGAAACGTTTCAAAATTCAAAGAATAGAAACACATTAAAAGTGTAGTCACGATGATATAGCTTTCATGCATTGCACCTTCGCGCGCGTGCAATGATCAAATGACTTGTATACTTGATATGGCCGTTACTTTTATAATTCTTTATGAAATGCTTTGATGACCTTGACCTTTGACCTTGACCTTTGACCCCTTGACCCAAAGGTCACAATCCAGCTCAAGTTCGTAGATGTATTTACAAACTCACTTTAACAAATGCTTAGAATAAAAAAGTCAACCCCCCCCCTTCTCCTTAAAGAAAAAAAAATCAATAACAACGTAGAAAATTTCTCTGAAACTCGATCAACACCTGGGATCGACATAAAATTTCCCTTAAGGTGCAGAAAAGACTTCATAGAAAGTTTCCTGAAAGTTTTACGGTAAGTCTCTAAAGTATATAGAAATTATGAATTTTTACGGCAAAAATTACAAATTCTGTCGTGTTTGAAATTTAAGTGCAGACGAACAAAGATATGATATAAACCTTTTAAAGCCTATTTCTCCAGATGTCGTTAATAGCATTCAATTCTACTGATATGAATTAATATTTTAATACCAAGCATTCTTCTTTTATTTCACCATTGAAATTTATCTGAATTTTTTTTAGAATTACACAATCCCCAGAAATAGCGAGTTTCAGTATATTAAAAAGCAATACACGTTTCTTTCCAGTAAAACCTCACGTGTTTGAATTCATGAAAAAATATTGATAAGGGGGTGTTAAACAATACCTGTCACATTAGCTGACACCAAAAAACCAGGGTACGTACACGACATTTTCTGATTTATTTGCATATGCAAACAGGGCTACCCTCAAATCCACGTGTTTTCCATGTCTTTATAAACATCACAAAAGCACCCCAGGAAGTAGCCTCCTATGCCCTGGAGAAATAGTTCCTGTCAAAAAACTTTATTTATTTATAGAGTAGATAAAATTTCCTAGGCACAGGTACCAGAGTTGTCAAACTGGCCTGGAAGGAAATTAAAAAACTCTCAAAAGAAAGGAAAATCGGCTTAATGTATGGACCTACAATTGACTAAGTTCATTTTGATTGGTCAATTACCGGTGTGGTACCCCTAGTCGCCTTGAACCCAGTCCTGTCTTTCTGAAGAAAACCAACTCCGAGCCCGATGCAAAAATCTTAGTAGAGAAATGAGAATTTGAATTTTGCTGCCTTATTATGTTCCCCAAACGAAGTTTGGGAACATATTGTTTTTACTCTGTTTCTTATTATTATGTTCCCCAAACGAAGTTGGGGAACATATTGTTTTTACTCTGTTTCTTATTATGTCGCCCCGAACGAAGTCGGGGACGACATATTGATATTGTACGCATGTTTTTTTTATCCAGGCTGTTTCTCGGAGATGGCTGGGACAATCTTCCTGAAACTTTCCTCAAAGGACGATCACTGGTTGTAGTTGTGCAGTGAGGTCGTTCAGTTCCAATATGTCTACCGTTGCCATGGAAACCTGTAAAAAGCGACGAATTTTGTCCGAGAGTGTTCTCTCTGGTCCCTTAAATGTTCGTCATGAAACTTTTCTTATTTTAATGATTAGTATCTGTATTTGTGCGCCTCGCATTTAAAATTTTCAAATAATCAATTATTGCCATGGAAACCAGGTGAAAGTTAAAATTCTTTAATATCGATTTTCTCAATAACTACTCAGGCAATCGTTTTGAAACTTTCAACGTTTATTCCTTGCAATGTGTCAAAGTGATTTCTACTTTCAAAATAATTGTAATGAGTCGCTCACAGTTGCCATAGAAACGAAACATAAAAAAAGATTCAGATGTACACATGTGTTCTCCAAGGTCTAGGTCAAAGGGTCAAAGTTCGTCGTATCCAATAAAAGTTCTTTTCACAAGGATTACATATTTGAAATATGAAAGCCCTAGTACTTACCGTTCAAACGTTATGGCTATTTACTATGTTCAAGACGACCCCCCCCCCCTTTTTGAAGCACACAGCCAAGTAGAATACACAGATATAACATATACAACTTACAAGTAATTTTTTAAAATCTTCATTCATAAAACTCAGTTCCCGTCATGTGATATTTTGCCATCATTCATTCTCCTTCTGTTTTGTCTCTTGAATTTATAAATATTTTATTTTATCTATATAAAAAAAATTAACGATTGTCAGCTGCATTTCTTATCATTTCGCGTTTTCTTGTATATCTATCACTTGTATATTATTCATTTCATTAGATAGTGCAAGTATAAATTAAAAAATTGGTACATCATTTCCATAGTTTTAATTTATTCATAAATCCTTTGATCCGCTCCTGAAAGTTCGCGAAGCCTTGATCACCACTGTATACAAAACATTCATATCGCCGAAAATGTTCATGATTCCGCTAAACTGAGAAAGTTTACACATGATTTATCTTCTCATAACAACATCAGCTCTCTGCAATGCAGAAATGCTCGAATTGAAGGGGAAAATTCAGGAGTTATTGATGAGAAAAATTCAGGAGTTATTATGTCGCCCCGAACGAAGTCGGGGACGACATATTGATATTGTACGCATGTTTTTTTTATCCAGGCTGTTTCTCGGAGATGGCTGGGACAATCTTCCTGAAACTTTCCTCAAAGGACGATCACTGGTTGTAGTTGTGCAGTGAGGTCGTTCAGTTCCAATATGTCTACCGTTGCCATGGAAACCTGTAAAAAGCGACGAATTTTGTCCGAGAGTGTTCTCTCTGGTCCCTTAAATGTTCGTCATGAAACTTTTCTTATTTTAATGATTAGTATCTGTATTTGTGCGCCTCGCATTTAAAATTTTCAAATAATCAATTATTGCCATGGAAACCAGGTGAAAGTTAAAATTCTTTAATATCGATTTTCTCAATAACTACTCAGGCAATCGTTTTGAAACTTTCAACGTTTATTCCATGCAATGTGTCAAAGTGATTTCTACTTTCAAAATAATTGTAATGAGTCGCTCACAGTTGCCATAGAAACGAAACATAAAAAAAGATTCAGATGTACACATGTGTTCTCCAAGGTCTAGGTCAAAGGGTCAAAGTTCGTCGTATCCAATAAAAGTTCTTTTCACAAGGATTACATATTTGAAATATGAAAGCCCTAGTACTTACCGTTCAAACGTTATGGCTATTTACTATGTTCAAGACGACCCCCCCCTTTTTGAAGCACACAGCCAAGTAGAATACACAGATATAACATATACAACTTACAAGTAATTTTTTAAAATCTTCATTCATAAAACTCAAGTCCCGTCATGTGATATTTTGCCATCATTCATTCTCCTTCTGTTTTGTCTCTTGAATTTATAAATATTTTATTTTATCTATATAAAAAAAATTAACGATTGTCAGCTGCATTTATTATCATTTCGCGTTTTCTTGTATATCTATCACTTGTATATTATTCATTTCATTAGATAGTGCAAGTATAAATTAAAAAATTGGTACATCATTTCCATAGTTTTAATTTATTCATAAATCCTTTGATCCGCTCCTGAAGGTTCGCGAAGCCTTGATCACCACTGTATACAAAACATTCATATCGCCGAAAATGTTCATGATTCCGCTAAACTGAGAAAGTTTACACATGATTTATCTTCTCATAACAACATCAGCTCTCTGCAATGCAGAAATGCTCGAATTGAAGGGGAAAATTCAGGAGTTATTGATGAGAAAAATTCAGGAGTTATTATGTCGCCCCGAACGAAGTCGGGGACGACATATTGATATTGTACGCATGTTTTTTTTATCCAGGCTGTTTCTCGGAGATGGCTGGGACAATCTTCCTGAAACTTTCCTCAAAGGACGATCACTGGTTGTAGTTGTGCAGTGAGGTCGTTCAGTTCCAATATGTCTACCGTTGCCATGGAAACCTGTAAAAAGCGACGAATTTTGTCCGAGAGTGTTCTCTCTGGTCCCTTAAATGTTCGTCATGAAACTTTTCTTATTTTAATGATTAGTATCTGTATTTGTGCGCCTCGCATTTAAAATTTTCAAATAATCAATTATTGCCATGGAAACCAGGTGAAAGTTAAAATTCTTTAATATCGATTTTCTCAATAACTACTCAGGCAATCGTTTTGAAACTTTCAACGTTTATTCCTTGCAATGTGTCAAAGTGATTTCTACTTTCAAAATAATTGTAATGAGTCGCTCACAGTTGCCATAGAAACGAAACATAAAAAAAGATTCAGATGTACACATGTGTTCTCCAAGGTCTAGGTCAAAGGGTCAAAGTTCGTCGTATCCAATAAAAGTTCTTTTCACAAGGATTACATATTTGAAATATGAAAGCCCTAGTACTTACCGTTCAAACGTTATGGCTATTTACTATGTTCAAGACGACCCCCCCCCCCCCCTTTTTGAAGCACACAGCCAAGTAGAATACACAGATATAACATATACAACTTACAAGTAATTTTTTAAAATCTTCATTCATAAAACTCAGTTCCCGTCATGTGATATTTTGCCATCATTCATTCTCCTTCTGTTTTGTCTCTTGAATTTATAAATATTTTATTTTATCTATATAAAAAAAATTAACGATTGTCAGCTGCATTTATTATCATTTCGCGTTTTCTTGTATATCTATCACTTGTATATTATTCATTTCATTAGATAGTGCAAGTATAAATTAAAAAATTGGTACATCATTTCCATAGTTTTAATTTATTCATAAATCCTTTGATCCGCTCCTGAAGGTTCGCGAAGCCTTGATCACCACTGTATACAAAACATTCATATCGCCGAAAATGTTCATGATTCCGCTAAACTGAGAAAGTTTACACATGATTTATCTTCTCATAACAACATCAGCTCTCTGCAATGCAGAAATGCTCGAATTGATGGTGGCATGTCAGATTCGTTTTTCGGTAGAACCTCTAAAATGAAAGTGAAAGAGGGAAATTTCAGAGTTCTCACTGGCGTTACAATACACAAAATAATTCGGCTGATCTTCATAAATTACATTTCCCAAGCTTTTATGATGGGAAAGATACTGCCAATTAACAAGTATGAGGCTCAGTTCAGTACATCTGCCAGATTTCTTTTATGCAAGTCTGCAAATTTAGGAACTTGTAATTTTCCTGCACTACTTTCTTCTCCTACCGATTCTAAAAATAATAAGTGGGATGTACCCAATTAAGGTCTTCCGTTTCCAATGGAAAGGACTGATACAACTCGATGGTTGTTCAAACGTACCTAATGGACTTTTGTTTTAGTGATGATTAAAATGAAAGTCTTGTCCAGTACGGGGCGACATATGCTATTGCTTGCAATAGCAGACTTTCTAGTTATTATTCTTTTTTCTTCTTATTTCTTCTCCGGACTTTTTTTGTCCGCGAGTGTTCTCAGAAACTGTTCACCCAACTGAGCTAAAACCTTTTTAGGGTTAATAGGTGTGTAGTGTAGGTGTGCGGAACGAAGGTCATTTTGCGTGCATACGCGTGCACGTGCGTGCGCGTGATATGAGTGAAATGACTGATATACTTGATATAGCTATAACTTTTACATTTTTTAATGAATTGATTTGAAACTCATTATATAATGATTTATTAATAGCGTAGATAATGTGACACTGTCAAATTAGCACGAACTCACGCGCATGCACGTGCGCTTCGCTCTGATTGGCCGAAACAAAAATCTCAATATCTTTTCCGTTTTTTGACGAAATGGTATGAAATTTAAAATATAAGCATACTTTAAGATGTCCTACAACATGATGTATAACATTTGTCATGAAAGCATGCGCATGCACGTGCGCTGCAATCTGATTGGCTTAAACTTCAAATGGCTGTAACTCCCTTGTTTTTCAACCAACCACGATAAGATTTAGAACATAGACAGACACAATAGACTCCTATAAGAAGTTACGGTCATCATGCACATGCATGCACGTGCATGAACGTGCGCTTTGCTTTGATTGGCTGAAACAAAATTCTCAATATCTTTATTGTTTTTTTGACGAAATGCTTTGAAATTTAAATCATAGGCATATTTTAGGATGTCCTACAATATGATATATAATAATTTTCATGAAATCACGCGCATTCACGTGCGCTGCAATCTGATTGGCTGAAACTTTAAATGGCTATAATTCCCTTATTATGCAACCAAAATGAATGGGATTCGGAACATAGATAGACATTATGGACTCCTACAAAAGGGTATGATCATCATGCACATGCATGCACGTGCGTGCACGTGAAATGAGTAAAATTACAAATACACTGGATTAAACATATTTTTAAATACTTTTGGATTAAATGCTGTAATATTTAGTATATCAAAATACACGAATAGTGTAGACAAGATGATATGGTCGTTACGCACATGCATTCAAATGCGCATGCGTGCAATGCTGAATTTGAATAAACTTGATATACTTCTGGGTAAATATTGTTAAAGTCTAAAATGCATTGTGTTTGTCTTATTTAATGAAGCTTACGGAGAATATGGCACAGAAGGTAGTTGGGGAGCGTTTGGGGAACATCTGTAACGGTTCCCGTTACAATTAGCCCTAGTTATTATTCTTATTACTATTTTTCTTCCTGGGAAAATTTTGTACGCGAGTGATCTTGTAAACTACACATCCTACTAAGGTAAAACCTTTTTAGGGTCAGTAGGCATGTTATGTAGATTTGCGGAACAAACGTCATTTTGCGCGCATGTGCTTGCAAGAGCGTGCACGTGCAACACGTGAAATGACCGATTTAATTGATATACGCGTAACTTTTTACATTTTTGATGAAATGCTTTGAAACTCATAATATAAGGATATATTAGTAGCATAGACAATGTGTCATTGTCAAAATAGCAAGATCTCACGCGCATGCACGTGCGCTTCGCTCTGATTGGCTGAAACTAAAGTCTCAATATCTTTCTTATTTTTTTGACAAAATCCTTTGAAATTTTGAAGATAGCCATGCATTAGGATATCCTACAACATGATATACAGCAATTATCATGAAAACACGTGCATGCACGTGCGCTGCAATCTGATTGGCTTAAACTTTAGATAGCTATAACTCCCTTGTTTTTCAACCAAACAGGATGGGATTTGGAACATAGATAGATGTAATGGACGTCTACAATAAGGTATGTCACCATGCACATGCATACACGTGCCTGTATGTGCGCTGCAATCTGATTGGCTGAAACTTTAAACAGCTATACTCCCTTGGTTTTCAACCAAACGGGGTGGGATATAGAACATAGATGTAATGGACTTCTAGAAGAAGGTATGGTCACCATGCTCATGTATGCACGTGCGTGCACGTGAAATAAGTAAAATCAGAAATACACTTGAATGAGCGTATTTTTTAATACTTTTGGATTAAATACTTTAATATTAAGTATATTAAAATATATAGATTGTGAAGACAAGATGATATGGTCATTACGCACATGCATTCACATGTGCATGCGTGCAATGATAACATTTGAATGAACTTGGTACACTGCTGGGTAATTAAAATTTGTTAAAGTCTCAAATGCATAGAGTTTGTCTTCTTTAATGAAGCTTACAGGGGATATGGCACCAAAGTGGAGTTGGGGAGCGTTTGGGGAACATCTGTAACGGTCCCCGTTACAATTAGCACTAGTTCTATTTATTGCTGTTGAAAAGTTTCAATTTCCAACCGCTTAAGTACTTTTCTCTTCCTTTGCTGTAAGTACAAACCAGTAGAGCTTCAGTCTCGACAGAGACTTCTGGTTTAAAGTCTGTTTTCTATTTTCTGGCTACTACCCCCCCCCCCCCCCCCGAATCTTTACATATGTAATAGTTTATTTATGTTACATTTTTAATTTTTATCCAACAAAAATATGACACGAAATATAGCTGTAATTTTCAAAAATAAAAACGTTTGGATTTAGTGAAGTGATAAAAGACACTGCAGATTATGACACAACTGCTTCATATTTGGTTAATATTATATTGGAGAAAGAGATCGATGGCAAACCAACCACTGAACTTTATGGTAAACCTGATGACTTCAATTTTTTTATCTTCAACTTCCTTTATTTATATAGGAATTAACAATCATCACTTGCATATGGATTTATAAACTCCTCACGGTTGATTCAGTGCGCATTAATATTTTTTCGTATGACAAATTTTAAAATGAAGCAGGCTTCTCGCAAACAAGTTGATGAATAAAGAGTCTACAATCTCGCATGAGGTCAACACTCCGCAAATTCCATGTTCAATCCTCTGACCTCGGATGCAAACACAATCTGTCGTAGGTTGACTGACGTATTTCATACAAACTGTTAAGCCATCATTTTTATACTAAATTGACTACGAATAATTACGTTTATACGACCATGAAAAAGAGCAAAAGGCAGGTGTGACCGGTCGACAGGGGATGCTTACTTCTGTATGACTCCTGATTTCAGAAGTTCGTGTTTAATGTGCTCAAAATTTATATTTTAGATGTCCTTTTGAGCTTAATTACTGCTTTTTTTTTCTTTGTATTTCATTGAGACTACTTATTATCTCCTTAATTGTTGGAGAAATAATCTTATTCCGTTACAGTTTTAATTTACTTAAGATTTCATAACCCCTTTCATTGCATAACTTAGTTAAACACCAGGTATATCATATGCCATGCAACTTAGACAAGAACAAAATTTATACAATCTGATTAAAATCAGATCCTTTGATCCGCTCACATAGATCGCTACACAAGGATCTGAAGAAACCCCATTTAGGGTCATCTCCTGGTGACCTTTCGAATATAAATATTCATGAAAATTTTGACCAATCAGAGAGATCGTACTGAAGAGACATTCGGCAAAACGAATATAGAAGTGAAAGTATCTTATCGTTTCGTACAAAACAAAGGGCTAAAAAAAACAACAAGTACTTATATATTACTGTACAGAAAAGACTGTGGTCCTTCTCTTGACAGGCTACAGGAACTAAGTCACGATTTTTTTCCATTCGTGTATCATCGGGCCTTTCCCCTCTGTAACTGAATTTCCGAGATACTTTCCAATCCTCCAAAGTAAGTATTTGATTGGATTTTTCAAAGTTTACCAGGAGATGACCCTGAATGGGGTTTCTTCAGATCCTTGTGTAGCGATCTATGTGAGCGGATCAAAGGATCTGATTTTAATCAGATTGAAAATTTATACTATAAGTTGTCACTTCCACATGTACAGGTCATCCCATGCAAAAATAATGCGAGTGTCTTTCGATAAAACTAATCGTTTGAACTTGTCGTTTTCCCATAAAATGAAACGCTATACTTGTGATAACCTGAAGAAGTGTCATCTTTTAGATTGTTTACGATTTATTGCATTTAGACGAGACATACCGGTTCTATTAAAATAAAGTTTACAGGAAATGAGCTTTTTAGCATTTGTCACAACGGGCCTCCATACCCGTAACCATGCAGATAAAGATCGTCCTTTCTGTTGTAAATTCGACAAACCTCTTTCAATGCAGATTGAAAATTATTACAAGCATTAATTTCTGCATATGTGTGAGAAAAACTGGAATTCAGTCTTTCTTGAATACTGCCACAATCGCTGGTTGCTATGCTAAAAATGCAACTTCCGTTTTACAAAGTTGTTCGCATTATTAAACGCATCGGCAGAAAATTAGATAAAACTCATAATATGTAAGGATGACAATTAGTGTCCATTTTGATACCTATCATGAATTGCGGTTTAAACAGCAAGCATGTTATTTGATGATATCGAGGGTAAATACGGCAGAAAATATAGCGGAATTTCACTATAATAGTGATATACCACTATTATAGCGGAATTTACGTTTCCCCCCAACCTGCTTATTTAAATTATTTATGTAAATTTGGTAATATCATGCTGTAGACCCGATATAGTAGTATCTTTTTATGCAAAAAGAACAATCTTTAAACTTTTGAAATAGAAGTAGGCTTCACACGATTGGCAACAGTATTTTTTTTATTTTTATTCTTAATGTCAAGAAAAAAGATAATGACCTTGACCTGACCTTGCCTCTAATATAAAACGGTCAAATTTAATCTCCCTGGTACCATCACTTAGTAATATTGTCTTCTTGATTCTGTGAAAATTTCATAAATTTTTAAATACAAGAAATATGAGAAGAATCCTACCTTAAGAAACAAAGTAGAACTTGACTAGAACAAATCAAACATTAACTGATATTGAACTAAATTGACATATGACTAGAATGTTTTTCAACTACAATTGATTCTAATGGACATGTAGTAGCATGCATTACCAATGTTCGTATTTAAGGCCATGGAGTGTCAAGTTGATACGAAGTCACTGTATTTCGATGGCAATTTCACAACTTTCCGATTATGTTTGTTGCGGAATATGAAGACCTGTTTGAATTTGTGGATGTTCACGAGTTTCATCGGACAATTTTTTGTGTTTGAGCGGACTCCTTCGATTGGTCGGATTTGTCAATGTTTCGGTAATCGGCATCTGGATTTGAATCTGGTAAATCGAGGTCTACCGGTTGTCGTGGTTGTTCATTTGTACCTCTGTTGTTACGGATATCTCTCCTATTTCTGCGAAGCGACTGTCCTTCGTCTGTGTTCACATCGTAAGACCGAATGTTCACTTTACTTGCGATGGTCCCTTCTGGCTGTGCTTGCGAATCTCGGAGTCTAACATCAGTCATGGGTAAGAACTGAACCATGTTTACAATTTCAAAGTCCCTTTTGAAGCTTGTTGTCCCTGTTTCATTAAGGTAAGCTCAGCTCAATATATCTGCAAGATACATGTACATAGTCTTACCTGGTTTATAAGAAATCGTACACTTATACTGCTGTAACCAGAGTAGCATTCGTTGAAGACGTCTGGGTGCTTTTGATAGCGATTTCTTCAAGATAGATTCTAGCGGCTTATGATCACTTTTCACATTTACTAAGCGTCCATAGGTGTACTGATGAAAACGCTCTACGCCAAAGACAATTGCTAGCGTCTACTTCTCGATTTGAGCGTAGCGGGTTTCTGCATCCGTGAGAGCTCTGCTTGCAGAGGCTACTGGTTGTCCATTCTGCAATAGACTCGCTCCTAAACCTGTTAGCGAAGCATCACATTGGAGTGGCAATTCCTCTTTAGGATCATAGTATTTCAAGGCAGGACTTTTACAAACAAGTGTCTTGATCTCTTGTATGGCTTTGTCATTTTCATCAAGCCAGCTCCATTCTGCATCTTGAACGGTCAGTTTTCTAAAAGGTTCACAAAGATCACTAAGCCTGGGTGGAAATTTGCTAAGATAGGTTACGAAACCTACAAATCGTCGTATGGGTGACACATCAGTAGGTGTGGGCATATTCTTCACTGCCTTGACCTTGTCTGGGTCAGTACGAACTCCACTGCTGGTCAGTAGATGTCCCACGAACCGAACTTCTTTGTGCCTAAACTTCAGTTTCTCCTGGTTTAGTTTCAGATTCCTTTCCCTACAGTGTTCCATAAGTGCTCAGAAATTACTATCATGATCCCGATAAGCTTCTTCGTCAGTCGAGCCTTCACCGAAGATCAGAATATCATCATTTACACATCGCACTCCATTCAGTCCTTCAACAGGCTGATTTTGTCGCCGCTGAAATTCCTCTGGCGCTGAGTTTAGTCCAAATGGCATTCGAAGCCATCGATACCGAACATGCGGTGTGTTGAAGGCCGTCAGCATGAACTGGCCCTGTCAAGTTTAGCATGCCAGAATCCATTTTTGGCATCCGCAACAGAAAATACCTTCGCTTTGTTTAAGTCTGGTAGGAGTTCCTCAACGGTGGGCATTGGGTAATGGCTTCTCCACAATGACGAGATTATTTACCCACGGTGTTGGTTCGGTAACAGGGGTAATTATTTCTTTCTCTGTAAGAAGTCCCAGCTCTGTCTTGAGCTTGTCCCTCAGAGCTACTGGAATTTTCCTTAGTGGATGGACTACAGGTTTTACCGATGGGTCAGTTTGGAGCGAATATGTCCCTGCTAAGCATCCTGTACCATCGAACACATCTTTGTATTGGCTGAAAACATACTCTTCTGTTAATGCTTCCTCTGTAACAGTTGAATGTTGTCAGCAAGAACAGTTACTAGTTTTATCCTTTGAATGGCCTGACTTCCCAGTATTGGTGTTGTGCCCTGCTTCACTACAACAAATTCTGTATCAAAGAGTCCTTGGGTTTTGGGATTTACATGTTTAAGACTTGTTTTCCCTAGGGGCTGGATCCGTGACCGTATGTAGTTAGTACGGATTTTGACTTGGTGAGCTTGTAGTGGGATCCGCTCTCATCTAACTTGCTTATTGGAATAACATTACAGCTTGCACCGCTGTCAACTTGAAACTTTATGGGTATTTTGCCGATATTCATAGTTGCATATAACATGTTTCTTTGGTTCAGATGTGACACTTTGATTGTGTCATAATAGTTTTCATTAGAGTCAAAGTCTGAGTCCTTATCAGTAACTTCTGCCCTGACTTCGAGTGTTGTCCACTCATAGACTTGAAGTGGTCCTTCTTTTTACATTTTTGGCATGTATTTCCATAGGCGGGTCACTTGAGTTTGCTAGCTTCATGCTTACGTCCACAATACATACATTTTTTAGCTAACAATTTTGGTGTCGCTTGAGCGCTGCGCAGGTTAGTCTTTGGTTTGTAGCCGTTTCCTCTCACAGCGTGTACTTCTGCTGCTGTTGGAGTCTCAATCTACTTCATTCTTTCCTTTGACAATTCTGATGCTCTGCATATATCAAGACAGCTTTTCAGTGTTAGGTTCGATTCAAATAAAAGTCATTCACGTAGGTGCAAGTCTCTAATTTCACAAACAATGCGGTCACAGACTAACGAATCCTCTAATTCGCCAATGCCACAATGTGCTGCTAAAAGCTTAAGTTCAGTCACATATCTGTAGATTGTTTCCCCACTTTGTTGATTCCCAGAATTAAACTTGTATCTTTCCACACTTTCGTTTTTCATAGGGTTACAATAGGCATCGAACTTCTCCAAAATTACCTTCAAAGTTCTGGGTTTTTTTTCAGCATCTGTGAATGTTAATGTGTCATACACTTCTCTTCCACGTGTTCCGATGAGGTATTTAAGCTTTTTTACCTTCTGTTTCTCCTCTGATTCTGCCATAGCTAGGTCAACATAGAGCGAGAATTCTTTCCATTTTTTCCCGTGTGAGCTGTCTGTATAGCATCGAAATTCAGCGTTTCCGGAGCTTTCAATTTATCGATGTCTAGGTATCACTAAAGGTGAGGTTATTAAGATTATAACGCTGCCACCATGTTTCATATTCGGGCCTGTTCAGGCAGATGATGCAGATTCAGAAACATTTATTAAACCGGAAGTCAACATAAACACAAAGAACAAAACAATCGCATCATCTCGGGTCTTTCCGTCAGAGGTCGGAAAAACAACCTCGAATGTATTAACATCACCGGATGTTAAAAATTTATACATCTCCCTGTTTATTCAAATATAGGATAGACAGATTTAGAAGTCCCTTCTATAGTATATTCTAAGTAATAGCGAGCGCAGCGAGCGTCGCGAAGTGACGCTCGTAACTGCGAGCTCGAAAGACAACGCCTGGGCGAAGAGAAAATTCGGACTACTGCACATTCATTCCATAAATTTTTTTTCCGCAGTAATTTTGACCCACAATGCATCGCTTCGTGCACTAAGGTTAAAGCAACGTTCTCGCGAGAATAACGACAAAAATTAAACGAATAATAAATTTGTCTTGGTTTTAGTGAAATTATCTGTTTATTGCAGAAAATAGTCATATATTAGCTGATTGAAATCAGCCCTATTCAGGCTTCGGTTTGGTAAAGCAACAAACGACGTCATAAGACGCCAGTGTCTTAAACGCCCCGAATGTCACGTGCGGTTTGACGAGTCCGATCTAAATGAAGACTGGATAAGTATCTGCGCTCGCCCTAACGGTCGCACCGTCAACATATTATCATTACATTGAATAAAGTTAAATTCCATATTCCACAGATAAAAGGTCTCTAAGCATTTATTTCAAAGATCGTGAAAAGGGAGGGTTGTCATGGGTTTACCATATACATTCGAGGTCGTTTTTCCGCTAGTCGGAAAGGCCCGAGAAGTTACAGCTTGTAATAAAATTTGGCAGAATTTTCAATTTCAGTTACCATGGAAACATCATTTATCAAAATCAAAAAAGACAATTATGTATTTTGTGTTGTCTACTTGCATGCCACATTATATTATAATCAGACTAAAACTGTAGGAGGAGTAGCATTTTGAAAGTATTTCACAGAAATTTCTATTTTTAGTAACCATGACAGCACTATTCATCGAAATCAAAACTGGTAAATAGAGGATATCTATATTGTGTGATTTGATATTTGCTTTATCCAACGAGTTGAAATGGTGTATATATTCGCGAGGCTTTGCCTCGCGAATATAAACACTATTTCAACAAGTTGGATAAAGCAAATATCAAATCACACAATATAGATATCCTGTATTTATCTCATACGATTTTATTTTCATCATAAGTTTTGAGACTTTCCCTCTTAATCTTTTTTTTACTCGATCGATGATGCAACTCGCGTCTTGGCGCTCAGTTTAAGCTTACGACTTAAGAAATAGTACGTTTTTCAATCAATCAATTTTACTTTTAAAAAATAATGCATCACTGAACATAGGCCTTAAATTATTTTTTTCCCCTTCAGATTTATTTTTAAATTTGCATTATTCAAAATGGAAAGCTGTAAACTCGGTTTTAAAAATTGTATGACACGACCTCATTTACATAGGCTTACACTATAAAAAGTTGCAAATATTTGCTGATTTGAAAAAAAAAACAAACCATCGTATTCAGGAGTTAAACGAGGAACGTGTTTATTAGTGATAAAACAAGTAACTTTACAAAGAAATATAAATTGGAATTTAGGAATAGTTATTAATCAGGATCGATATTCATTTTGATTACTTCGCTGGCGACGGAGCAAGGTCCTGTGAGGCATTTTGGTAAGTGTAAATATTTATGTTGTTTACGTGCAGTATTGCCCTTGCAAATAGAGACTGGGCCTGTTGAATACTTCCTGCGGCTGCCACAGGTCTCGGTCCAGGTTGGTTTATGGTAGGGGAATTCCTTCTGTCCGCTGTAGAATTACGTTTTGTTGTCGACAATAGAACTGACATTTCCTGTTGTTTTTTATTGTAATCTCAGAGTAGTTGTTGATAGAATTACCGTTTTTGTATGGAACGCCATCACTGCCTTATAGCATACACTATGCATTTATTATGTCAATTTATCATTACGTGATGTGAACATATCTTTACGTTATGTCCACTTTTTATGAGATGATGTAAATATATCTTAACATCATGTCAATGCTGCATTACATGAAGTAAATACATCCTTTCATTATGTCAGCACTTCATAACTTGAAGTAAAAAAATCATTATGTGAAGTGATAATGTGTTTACATTGTGTTAAAACTTTATTGCATGAAATGAATTTTTCTTTACATCATTTCATTTCTTTAATATGTGAGGTCAAAATTGCATTACGTCAAGTAAATTGTGTTTATAATTAAACTTATCATTACATGAAGTCAAAAACCCATTACTTTTTGAAAGTGTATATTTCTATTTTATCAAAGCATTATTACGTGATATGGATTTATCTTTATTTTACGGCGAGGGCATCATGATGTGAGGTGAACACATCGTACCTTTATGTCAGTGCTTTATTACGTGGTGTAAAAAGGGTATAACATAATGTGAACATATCTTTATATTAGATCAATACTTTATTACATTATGTCAAAACTCCATTCCGTGATGTGGATATATAATTACGTTATGTCAACTCTTTCTTATGTGATTGAAAAATATCTTTATATTGTGTTAACTCTTTATCATGTTGATTCCAAAAGTTCATTAGCTGATGTTAAAAAACATTTACATTATCTCAAAGCTGTATATCTAGTATGTAATGTTGACGACCGTTTTAATGACTGGTAAGAAGGGGGGGGTCCTGATTGATTAGGACAAATTACAGGCACATAATATCAACCCCCTCTTTTTCCAGACATAACTTGACTATAGAAAATGTAATGTTCATTGAAACTGTACAGCCCCCACCCCCACTTTTTGTTGAAGTATAATCCACTAAGGGTAATGTAATATATCTGGAAAAATATAGGACTGATCGAAGTTGGACCCCTCTCCCCGAAGTAGGATTTTCGGGCTTGCACTTTTTTTTCTTGGCTTGTCAATTTTTTTTCGGGTAAATGATTTTTTTTTCTGGCTGACCTCCTCTTTCAAAAAAAGATGCTACGTCACTAGAGTTAGTAATTTTTTTTTTAATCATTCCAGGGCCAGAATTCTATTACAAAAATCTACCAGTCGCTCATCTAAATCAATTGAATATGCCTTAGTAAGCATACATGGGCACATATCAGTGGCAGATATGGGAATCTTGAACAAGGAAGGGGGACGGTATATGTTGGAGACCAAGGGCGGAAAGCGGAGAAGCTCTCAGGCTTTATAGTTTTATAGAAAAAAGTTTTCAACTTAATTCAGCTAAGCTTACTGTGAAACTAATGCAATGTCCTTCAAAGTTTAAGACTTTTATTAAAAAAAAATTCAAAATAAACAGAAAAAAAAATGATTGCTGCACGACTCATAATATTTGATTCAAGATTTGTCAATCATTTGTCGCTTAAAATTTTCATTTAAAGATGTCATTCCCAAATCGCTGAGAATCTCTTCTACGACAGTTTTCTCTCCCGCCATTTTTAGTGCTTGCGGAACGCGGAAAATACGTTATGCTCATATAAAGGCCGAGGATATCCGTGTTCGCATAACGTAATAGTGAATCGACATAATGTAGAAGAGTGCGCACAGTATGGCATGAGCTTTTCACATCAGTTAATAAAAACTAAGATCTCATGAAAAGTAAACATAACGAAATGCAAGTTGACGAAATATAATTGTAGGATATGTTAATGTCATAAAGAGTTGACATAATGTAGAGGAAAGTTAACACGATGCAATAGTAGTGTGGGTTAATGTCATAAAGAGTTGACATAATGTAGAGGAAAGTTAACACGATGCAATAGTAGTGTGGGTTAATGTCATAAAGAGTTGACATAATGTAGAGGAAAGTTAACACGATGCAATAGTAGTGTGGGTTAATGTCATAAAGAGTTGACATAATGTAGAGGAAAGTTAACACGATGCAATAGTAGTGTGGGTTAATGTCATAAAGAGTTGACATAATGTAATGGAAGGTTGACACAATGGAATAGTAGTGTGGGTTAATGTCATAAAGAGTTGACATAATGTAATGGAAGGTTGACACAATGGAATAGTAGTGTGGGTTAATGTCATAAAGAGTTGACATAATGTAATGGAAGGTTGACACATTGCAATAATAGTGTGGGTTAATGTCATAAAGAGTTGACATAATGTAATGGAAGGTTGACACAATGCAATAGTAGTGTTCTGCTATAAGGCAGTGACGGCGTTCCATATTTTTGTGTCCTGTGACCTGCATGATATCTGTGGGCGCAATGTTTTCTTCCCTGAGTTTTTGAACGCAGTATTTTCTTGTACTTGTATTTTTAGGTCTTTTTCCAGATTCTGAAAGTTTTGGACACTTTTCAATCATATTACTCAAATTTTTTCCAAGTTTATTCACTCCAAGCCTTCTCATGAACCATTTATCAGAAAGAGGAATTGTTCGTGTAGCTATGTAGAAAGGATCATTTGGTTCCGAAAAACCCTGGGGTCTCAGGCTGGCGTACTTTTTGTAAACCTCTACCGGGTTGTTTTCATTCAGATTAGGGACCGAAAATATTTTCCCTAAGACTTTCCTAGTGTCACGCGTGTTAACACCGGTGCGGCTTTTGGTCTGCCTTCATGATTTTTTTGCAAGGAAATATCCCCCAACAGAGATTGTAATGTTCCTGATGTCCGCGTAGCCCAAGATGAATTGCATTGTTGAACCAAACTGTATTTAATAGTGCTTGAGGGGAGGTAACTCCCAGGTCAAATAGAATATTTATATCATCATCGGACAATGGATCTGCCTTTTGTGGCCTGTTTCCCTTCCCTTTTTGTTTTAAATCTTTTTGTTTGGCTTTCAAAGCCTGTTCTATTGCTGCGAAAATATAATCAGGCGATTGTATAATGCTTGTTTCGTAGCGGTGTCGTCGGAGAGCTCTGTCGATGCTAGAAATCAGACTTCTCAATGAAGTTGGCTCAAACTCCTCTCCCCCCTTTTTCCGAACGCTTAATATGAAATTTGCCACATAGACATCTAATTCTGTAGGAGGAATTTTAAAGAATTCACGCTTTTCATTTTTTGAAAGAAGGAAAGTCTTTAACAAATTGATATCATAGAGTGATTTTATCAGCGTGTTTTTGCTTTCTTTATCTTGAATAAATTTTTCAATCTCTTCATTGTCGTAGTGAACAAACCTTGTAACGTTTTCCGGAGCATTTGCCAAATTTTCCTTTGAATTTTCCTCATTGTTTTCCATTACCTCCGCTTCAAATAACGAGCTTAAAACTTCAACTGCTCACTTTCTGAATGTTCCGTAACCGGCACCGTGATTGATTTTGCGTTTTGCATGTTTTGACCACCTGCAAAATATTCATTAACATCTTTTTCTTCATGATACCATTTTCAAGGTCATGAACTTCCGTGTAATCTTTGCAATTAACGAAAAATTCACCGTATTTCTTTTCTTCCGTCATTTTACCAAATTAGGCACCAAAGACTTTCATGCGGAAGATTATTACGTCATTATTTTACATCTCGATAACGAACGGGATTTAAATTTAAATATTTATAATGCATCATTTTATATATTATTTATTCAAATTTTTAACGTGTTTATAATTTACTTATTCCTAATATTGAACGTAACAAAGTGATTTCTTAAAATTAGGTCATCGAAATAAGCGAGGGACCGTGTCAAAAGTAGTCCGGCCGGAAGTGCTATTGATAAAGCACTTACTCGTTGACAAAGCATAAGTGTATCCAGCGGCCTGTATCACCAACACGTATGAGATAAATGATTTTATCTGCGTTTCAGGTTTCACCATTGGTAACTTCTGTTACACTTTCTTACCTTAAGTAACAAACTGTAAACATTGGTAACAAATTTTTACTATGGTTAGGCAATAATCTACTTTCACACTAAGATGTAGGTCACCAATCTGGACGACAATCTAGAGTGTGGGTAGGATTGGTGAATGACGTCATACAAAAAGTAAAAATAGCGGGCGAAACCATATTTGGGTTGTGTGAGAATGTTTCCTTTTAATTTGATCGTAAACGGTGTGCAAAGAATTTTTTTGTTAAAGCAGTCAGCAGTCACCTTCATACCTGGCAGTATGTACATTATTTTAACATTATTTTCTGCGATCCTTCCATCTCTTATGAATAAGAATCGGACACGTGGCTGAAAGGGACTCGTCCTCCGAATCATTAAATATAGATAAAAAAAAAATACATTAAGTCAATATAAAAGTTGTTTTAGTATTGATGGTAACTCGCAAAACTCTGCTTAGAAAGCAAAACATGTCTTTGTGTTTATTTATAATCTGTAGATCTGCGTGGTGCTTTATCTAAGCTTTTTTTCTGACCAAAAGGTTATATATCGAATTCTAATATTTAGGACATATTTATATTCCCCAACATGAATCTCTCGACATGATGTTATGTAGGCAAGCTTAACGAAATTATAATGATAAAATATTTTTTAAAGATTTTCATGCTGTATAAGCAATATAAAATCTAATGATTGTATTTCCTTAGTCCTTAGACTTACAAATTTTGTATTTGAATAGTAATGAAAACAATTTTCACGAAGGCGACAGTATTTTTAACATTTTCACGAATGGAACAAGACTACTTTGTATTTGAATAGTAATGAAAACAATTTTCACGAAGGCGGGATATTTCACATTTTCACGAATGGAACAAGACTACATTTCCATGAGCGCGACAGACTACAGTACTGTAGTATTCTAAAACAAACAAACAGACTTGCTAAAGATTTTCCTTTTTCAGATCACGATATCTTCTTGAAGGCCATTGAAAATTATGTAGGGGAAAATGAGGAGACGGACGGAAACCTTTTACAATACCTCAATAATGTGGAGTGGTTTACTAAGAAGTTTCTGAACTTAACACCTGGCAAGGCACTAGTGGAGGCCAAGTTACAAGAGAAAGTAGGGAGACATGCGGCGAAAATAGTGAAGCACCAGGAACAATTGGTGAGATCTCTAATGTTGCCAATTCAAAGGAAGACACCCCTCACAACTAGATACCAGAGGACTCTGATGATGACACGGAGACAAATGGAAGGCTCGAGTGGGGGCTTTATAGAAGCAAGAAGCTGCTCTCAATTTACAAAGAAAACATCAAAACGATGCAGGTTACTTGAAACAAAAAGAAAGTATGGCACAGAATTGTGGCTTCTTTACGTAATTCGGAAAGGATAGATTACAGATAACAAGTGAGCAGACCAGGGACCGATTTTACACCCTTAAGAGAAAATATAGAAAATACACAACAGACTTCCAGAAGTCAGAAAACAAAACACCCAAATCTTTTCTCCTCGAACGTGAAGTGCAGGACATTCTGAAAGACGATCCAACATTCCAACCAGTCTGCAAGTATGGTTCTCTGAGTAAAAAGTCTGATCCTACTGATGCTAATTCTTCTGATGAAGAGTCCAGGGAAACAGAGACCCCCAAGAAAAAAGAGAAAAGTCAGAAA
The DNA here is from genome assembly GCF_032062105.1 of Saccostrea cuccullata. NCBI lineage: Eukaryota > Metazoa > Mollusca > Bivalvia > Ostreida > Ostreidae > Saccostrea > Saccostrea cuccullata. The sequence continues at coordinate 60,878 of NW_026924280.1, forward strand.
TCCGATGAATTAAGATTTTCTGAAAGAAAGAGATACTGAACTTATGAAAACTCTTGAAGCTATGCAGAAGAAACAGAATGAAATTTTGGAGAAAATTCCTGAAAAGCTTTAATAAGTTTTACTGTATTTAAATGTCTTACGATGAACGTAATAATCTTTCAAATAAATTCATGCAATAAATACGTTGCAAAATTGTAACTTATCGTTAGAATCCCTAAGTACGCCCCCTCTAGCAAAACATATAAATTAATGAATTAACCCCCCCCCCTTTCCAAGTACATTGATCAACTAGACCATCCACCATTGATTTGCTTTCGAATCCTATGTATTTACATTTAAAGAGCTGGGGTGAGACCTTATACATACATAAAATTCACAGGGTTCTTAATTATAACCTCAGGAGTTCGCATACATGTACCTATCAACTTTACCAAAAAATTTTAGTGAATCAAAAAAATACGGTATAAAAAATTTGCGACCTCCTGTGATTATGACCTACATAAAACAAGAGAGACAGCAATATGGATAAGAGATTTAATGAAATTTGAATGGGTAAAAGATATCAAATTGAAATATATATTCCGAATCTGAAACTCATACTTAAATAGAGGCACCTTTTTGTGGTTTTTGTTCTCAATTTGTGAATGAATGATTGCCTCTAAATCAGGATAGTTACATCATTTGATAATACAGGAACACTTTCATGGTTCAAATATTTAATGCAATGATGAATGAAAGGAAGGTAGACTGTGTGATAAATTGTTTTTAAATATTATTAAATAACAGTTTTCAGTTGTGCATTTCGAGGCAATGCATGATGTGGAAGGGGGGCATACTGCATGTATATTTAACTCAATTTCTAAGTTTGAGCATCCATTTTAGGGTTATATAGGAAAGAAAAGAATTGCTTCCCAAAAAGTAATGAACGCCACAGAAAACAATTCAAAACATGTTTATACATGCAGTACGTATACATAAAATGTCTTTGATGATGTACGTCTACCATCATAGCAAAACTATAGATTAAAATACTGGAATCCAACCCCCCTCTCCTTTCATTGGGGGGTGGGTGGGTGTTGACCCTGTCTATGAATCAGCACAGTTCTCTCAGCTATCGCATTTCCACTGTGGTCAATTTCTCAAATGTGGGCGCGGTTCACGTGCACAAGTGGACTTGCACGTCCATCACCATACTGTCTTAGTGTCTTACAGTGGTCTTCTGATGATTTCAGAACTATCATTAGGGTGAAAAGAAATTGATCGTTCTTTTTTTCACTATTTTGGGACCTTTGTGGCAAGTGGATTGTTGTGTGAATTCCGACCGGTGTACATGTCTTATACAAGGTATTGAATATTGATCGAGGGAGTCGTGCATCATCCAGAAGAATACACAATTTAAATCTTCGGCTTGCAATGGCGATTGAGGGAATAAAAGTACTTATCTTCTATTAGAAGCAATGAAATATTTTCATAGTATGATATAAAATCTGACAAATATCCCATATAGAAGCTGAACATTCGTCATAAATTTTCTTCGAGAACGACGAAGAACAATGCAGTCTATAAATAGATCGAGATCGTGAGTGTGCGCGAAGAAGCACGCCCTCTGGTTGGAGAATTTGTGGCAAATCTTTTTTCCCAGAATTCCGATTAACGCAAGCGCACTTGCAGTTTCATCCTAACGTAACTAGTCAGCCCGGGGGCTGACTAATCAAAAACCGTTATGCAGAATTATGTATGTTGCGTGCCAAGTTATATTGAAATCAGACCAAAACAGTAAGAGGAGTAGCATTTTGAAAAATTATTTATAGACAGCTAGACGGATGGACACATTACTATCGCATAAAAAGCTCTTCTTGTCTCTGACCATTAGGGCTAAACATCGCACAATGATACAATTAGATATTATACCATGGTTTCTTAATAAAATATTAGGATTCCTCCGTTTCCCATTATTATACCCCCCGCTTGAAAAGTGGGGGTATATAGTAATCGGTATTTCCGTCCGTCCGTCCGTCCGTCTGTCCGTCCGTCTGTTACGCTTTGGGGTACCCATCTCTTATCCGCAACTCCTCTCATACCACTGAATGAAATTTGATGAAACTTTCACAGAATCTTTATTACATGTTGCCATTGTGCACCTCCTATTTTACTTTTTGATCCGACACATATTTTGGGTTTCCCGGCCACAAGAAAACATGGACTTTTTCACCAGTTATAACCATATGGGAGGCGGGGGGTATCATTTAGTGAGCTCATCGCTCACAGTACCTCTAGTTTTTTATATTGATAAAGAAATTCAAATTTATTATCAAGTATTTCTTATCTATTTAATTAATAAGGCATTTCCTGGGGACATTTAACTTTACGTCATTACGTAAGCATTAAATCTGTTTTTGAATTTCTCTTAAGTTTTACTACCAAAGAACTTATCAATGGGAAATTATGTAAAAAAAAAAAAAAAAAAAAAAAAAAAAATACGTAACTTAATTGATTTTTTAAAACTTAATAATATACTAGGAAGTTTTAAGAATCGAGACCCAGGCTTATTTTACATTGAAAATATTAAGTGTGTTAATTAAATTTTTACATTTCCACATAGTATTTAACAAGGTATGTTCGGTGCGAAGGGTCATGTTTTCCAGTCTTAAATATTTATTTTAAAACCGGTGTACATGAACCACAAGTGCTTCTGGACAGGACCCCCCCTCCCCAATATACACCCCGGGTTTATTCATCTTTTTTCATAAATGTATTTTCTATAGTACACATGTCCATTTGAAAAATCAAAAAATAGCGTAGAATTAACGTTTTATTTAAAAAAAAAAAAAAAACATACCCCGGCATTATAAAATAGAGAATGTCTTTATTTTATAATACCCGGGCTACGGTGGGGGGAGGGAGGGTGCGGGGCTGTGCTGTCCACAAGCACCTGTGACATGAACTATCAATTAATTAATTACTAGGTGTATCTACGGTTTATTTTCCAAGACTGGCCCCAAGAATCCAAGCTGCAGTGCAGAGCACTATTCTCCTTGTTAACTTTCAACCTCTCATTGTTAACTAAAAACTGAGAATGCAAGGGACAACTCAAGAGATAACACGGACTGGATGTTATTAATCAATGCTGCACCACTTGCCGCAGAATCAGAAATGACAAGCAGCGTGTTGTATGCTCTTTACAATGCACCAAGTACACACAATCAGTGTGCAAGGAGAAAATTACCACAACAAATCAATATGCAGCACTTTTCCATACTTCTCAATGTCTGTATGGATTTCGATATGATTGAATGGTGGTATGCAACAGTTGCTTTTTACGGAGTTGTCTTTCTTGATTAATGGTTGTATTTTTGGATATTCGTCTTGTGGCCAGAAAGTTGCAAGTTCGACCCCTTGATTTTAAACGAAAACTTATTACGAGCATATGCTTAATACATACCACTAACTGTGCATGAGACCACTTTACCTAATGTGTCACCAAGCATTTGCCCGGATTTTAAGGAAGCTCTAAACACTTATAAAAAGTGCCTTTTGGACTTGGAGAAAAATACATCATTATAAAGGTGTGCAAATCGGGACTATTTAGTTAATTTTCAACATAGGGTACCTGCCTAATTTATGCAGGAAAAATTTTCAAAGACAAAAAGACTATTCATGAGCAAAATTAATTCATTTACTTATTTTTTCTCTAATATAATTCTAAGCATAGTTTAATCTATTAAAAATTGTGAAATTAACTGTAAGTTACCATTTTTTCTATCTTACCTCTAAGGGCAGATCATTCTAACTGCATAAAATTACCCTATAACTGGAACCCTTTTGCACGTATGCGATGTTTAGAGCTTCCTTAACAAAGACAGCGTCCGATTTTAATTGTGAAGTTTTCAGGAGACACAACCCAAGATATAATGACCACAATGAAACGTTTAAAAACGTGTCTTTGCTTGATTTGAAAGGAAACATTGAAACAGTATTCTTCAATATTTCTACGATATAAAAAGAGATCCCCTACCGTTTAGTTTTGCTCTTCCTACCTGGAAACGAATTTGGAATAAGCAAAAAGTAAAATTACACTCTATGAAAAGTTTAGCTTCATTGATAGATTTTGCAATCATGAACTACTCTCTCGTAATTTACTTTTTCATAGAAATAAAAAGAGAAATTCAATGAATAACATCTCGTAATTTACATTTTCATAGAAATAAAAAGAGAAATTCAATGAATAACAATCACGCTGTCGCTATTTTATCATGTATGTATCGATAACAAATATTTTTGGACAAGAGAGAAAACTGTACATTAATTGCCGGACAATAATGGCTGGTTATCGCAGTGATTAGAAACCTTACGCTAACGATCGACCTTTTGATGGCTCCTGATCATGTAAAATTGGATGTTTTAAACGTATAATTTATGGGAGAATCCATATAATTTCTAAGATAGCAAAAGATAAAATATTTGCCAAAATATTCGATATTATAAACCACGTGCCACAAATTACCCTACCCTAGTATAAAGCGGAACTAATGGGATTTTGGCACGGAACAGGTAACTAGTGGGACAGATCGAATTTTGTCAACAATGAAAACACAACTGTTGATGTGATCAATATCGATAATTTCATTATAACATTTACCGTAAAATTTATCACATACTATCGACACAGATGGAGAGCTTGGTGCCTCAGCTGGGACGGTGGCCAGGTGGTCGAGGGTAGAACTGGGGGGACGTGAAAACAAGCTCAGTACACTCAGGACTAATTCATCACACAGACATTTTACAAAGAGTTCCTTTTATATCAGGTATTCAATAATTCAATGAACAATTTCCTCTTAACACTGTGATGTTCATAACATCTCCAATACATTCAGCAAATAATATCTATTGGGATTCTATGTTTATACACAATGGCTGGCAGATATTGAATTTCACTGCCTGTAGCTATGAGAGAAAAAAAAACTTTTCGACAAAATCTCTATTGCTGTGTCAATCACATTATCTGAAAATATCTTTATCTCATTATGTACAAGTCATACGTTATATAATTTATTGAAAAATGACCATAATCCCGTCTATCTTTCCACCTGCAACACTATCCATGCTGCTGCAGAAGGTATCGAGTTTTGATACAGAGACCAGAAAATAGTTTGAAATACTTTGTGGCCAATAGGAAGAGTACACTGAAAGTTCAGACTAGCTTAATAACTAGAATTTACAAGATGTTGTCACAAAACACTGTACACACTTGTTTGCCTCAATCTATAAATATTCTTTCTTTCAGACCAGGGTATTTACACTGTAGTGAGGAATAATAAATGCTGTATTTGCATAAATAGCACGTGCATATAAATGTATCAAACTAACATTGTGAAGATAACAAACAGTGGTTAATCTAAAATATAACCAATAAACAAAACTGTGAAGAAGGCATAAACACAGACACCTTAAAAATTAAAAACGAAAATGTTCAGGCGAGCCTACGGTCCATAGGCCTCTTAAGATAGTATTTCATATAATGATTTCATAACCAATATTAGATTTAAAGAATTGAATTAAAAGTAGTTTTGAAGGGTTTTAAAAAGGAACACATTTACTTTTATTGCCATCACCAGTAGGAGTTTTATCACATTCCGAAACTTTATAGCTGCATATGTACAACTACAAAAGCGCCAATCGTGGCCCTCCAGAAGAAAATTAAAATCCTGAAGCTTTATTGAACAGTCAAAAGATGAATTGATTACTGTATCTCTGACAACACAGTTTTTTTTTTGTTTTTTTTTTTTGGTTCCCAATTGGCGTCCTCAATGAAATTAAATTATTAAAACCTTACAACACATTCAAACATATTCAAAAAGATGATTTGGCCTTATTGCTAAAAATGTAGAAAAGTTCTTAAAACCCAATTTTTGTTGAATAACTGCATTTTAAACCCCCATCTGAATGGAAATTCTGAAATCTTAATAAACACCAACACTGTACAGGACACCCGCAGTAGTTGTAATACTAGTATACCGGTAGATGCTATGTCTTTGGGAAATACGATAAGAGAAACTTGGGGAGAACGCAATTTTCCTAGGATGAAAATCTATACTCCTTGATGTACATGTATTTGACACCACTGTCATATTCAAAGTTACGCATTTGCAAAATTGTCAAAACTGTTTGAGGATTGATTGATTGTGTGTTGTTTTATTTACGTCCCGCTCGAGAATGTTTTCATTCATATAGAGACGTCACCATACATGTACACTGTATACCGGGGGTGATGGTGGTGATGGTGTAAAAGACGGACGGACAGTTAATAAAACATATATGGATATATACCCGACTTTATCATAGGAAATGAAAGTGTTATTTTAAATATAAAATGACAAAATGGGCGCTTTCTTTGAAAATCAACCCATATATCACATTAGCTAACGATACACTCAAAATACACTAGTAAGTCTTTGACACGTTATTTGTGCGTACGGAGAGGATACCTATGAAAGTGCATATTCTGATAAATTATTCACCATGCATCTTACGTTCTCGACCGGGAGCTATCTGTAAATGTAAAAGCAACAAGTCTACGGAAACAATTTAAAACAAAACGTATTATACAGGTATCGAATTAACTTAACAGAGCTGAGTTAATCAATACCACCAGCACGTCTGTAAACAATATCTTGTCAGCAACTTGATTCCACACATATACCTATATCTCATTACGGAGACTGTTGTATAACGTCGGAGCAAAAAAGTTCAACAAATTTCATTTTCGAACTCTAAATAGTTAGTATATGACAAGTCAATAAACTTTATATATATTCACCTGAAGGGACCGAATGGTTTTATAGGTGGGCTCTTTCATGAATCCCACACCCGATCCTACAAAACCCCTGCTGCGATCCCAAGGGTTACACAATGTTCATAAGATATACAGTGATCAACTGCCATCTATTGAAGGGTAGCCATAAAATGCGTTATAGTGTCAGCATATGAGAGAAAAGGAGAGAGAGCATCTTTACACATTCAATATTCTAGATAAATGACAAATTAAGTTAGACTTGTCAATATTTTCTATTGCTTTAGATAAACAGCTGCTTCATCTTTCTCTCTCGTGATAGGTTTGTTCTTGAAAACAAAAATTAATTTATTTAAGGGTTATATCTACAATGTAACTGCTGAGCATATAGTTTCCTGTAATAGCATTCCTCTATACCCGTATTTATAAGATCGAAGAACAATTAAGCTCTATGGACCAGCGACAGAAAATATCTATTCTTAATCGTATCCCGTGGGAACTTGTATATATCTCGTAACTCTGTTATCTAATGCGACAGAATCAACATAATATTATTTTGCAACTGATCAAATGATTCATGATTATATATTTGGATAATTTGTGGAGTTTCATTCACCCAAACCCCAACCAGCGATTGGAAACACGATGCGATCAATAATAAACTCATTTGCTATGCTGGTCCTGGCATCGAGCTACTGAGCGCACTATTGATGTCTATCCGGGCTTTTTTCAGGGCGCAGGATTTTACTCTTGGCAATTAAACCGACAAAAAGCTTTCCAAGTTTTTGAAAACTAAGTATCTGGAGTGAGCAGTGTGTATTATAATGAGTCTTTAGCAGTCCTGGTGATTTCTCCTTGACATCGTCTTTCCATCTTTCTCCCATAGTCTAGCATCTGTGTCGTATGGGAAATCTACGGAATAAATATGGCGGAATCCAAAGCGCTTCCACATCCTTGGGTTCGGTTCTTGGACCACTGATGTTTATTTCATAGGAATAAAAACTTCTAATGGAAGGTACGTATCCGTGTAATATTGATGCTTTAAAGAAAACGTTTTTTTAAGATTAAGAACATGTTGCGTGAGACTTTTGGAGATATTGTTCTTTTATACTGTTCAAAAGGTGTTTTCTTGCTTTGTTTTTTGATTTGATTTTTAATTAATTGAGGACTTCTGTAATGAATATCCCTGCCGTCGATTGCTTTGTTGCATTCGCCAGTCCGGAGATGTCTATGCCATTCCACTATTATGTTCTGTGCATTGCGTGTAAATAAGTACCACACCTTCCAAGTCTCCAAATCATGACATTGTAACCAGACACAACACATCCTTATAAAGGAACACATCTGTAACTGTATGGCATATGTCAATGCGTAAATAAATTTATATTAACATTCAATGAAAGTAAAAATTATCCTTTGGATGCAAAAGCACCAAATTTTACTGTAACACAGCGTTTAGAACAATACTTATATTTACTAATGGAATTTCTGTATCCATAGAATAAAGTACACGTATGTTCGAAATGTTCCAGAAATTATTGTGGAATATTGGTCCAGCTATATCAAGATTACCAATTACGATAATCGTATCTCTGAGAGATGGTCTTTGCATATGTCATTACTTTAAAAAAGGTTTCATGAGAAGATGGGATTTTAATTTAAATAGCACAGAAATGTATTAAACCCTTACAACTCGTTTAAGAATCAATGACAAGGAGTGTCCTCCCCACACCCTTCCAGTGTTATTACTTTTAAAATTATGCCACGTGATCAATCTTGACCCCACGGAAGCCTCAAAAGTATTCCAAGTCTCAAGTCGTAGCCTAAATCTAAGAATTAAACATACTACATGTACGTGTTATACTGTAGCGCCATAAACCTAATCATGGGGTATAAATTCATATTTTAGATTTTATTAGGTAAAATAAAATCTACCATAAAGACAAAACTAAATTGTTCAGGAATTGGTGTGCTCTTTTAAAAAACTAAAGATTATAACAGTTTTACTCAACAAAGAATCAAAATTTTTCGTGTTGGTGTAAGAGAAAAATGATGCAATAAAACTTCTGTGTCGGTTCTGTATTATTTTTTAAGGTACATATACTCAAACGATACTTTTTTTTCTTCGTCATTTTTTGTAAATTGTTGTCCGAACTTCAAGAAGTACTTGAAAAGTCTAATCCTGCGGAATTTTCTGGTACCAGGGTAAACTGATGCACGAAAAGGATGTTAAATATCCTTATCTGTTCTATCCTTTTATTGGAGTGAACGGATTTGACTGAATCCTTCTTAGGTCAGTATGGTGTGAAAACATTGATTATTCTCTGTCCATTGCATGACACTGCACAGAATGATGTTTTACTTTCAGGGGAATAATTAACCTTAGTTTCTTATAACTAGTACTTTGAAATTAATTGTGCTTATCGAATTTTCTATGTATCTTTTATAAGGCTAGTATCAAGTATCAAATTGATCAATTTTAAGATACACTTCACCAAAATTAATTAATAAACACGGACTAAAACGATATATATTTTGACCAATTAATATTTGGAATTTATCCATTCAAACATATTCTCAGTATGAAAATATTCTTTTCAGTCTGAGAATCCTCTCCCTCGGTTTGTAGCTCCAATCCACCTTTTCGAATTTGAAAACAATGGCTAGCTTTGGCCATCATAATCAATTGACATAAGTCGTATATACCAGGTTTACCACCGCCTACTGAATTTTTAATTGCGTATGCTTCGCTCGCCGACCAGCAAAGTAATGTAACAAATGTCAGGGGTATTCTCCCTCTTCCGTTTACACCGTTCTTCAGCGTAGACCGAGCCCGATCAATAACAGTACAAACACATTCAAACTTGTTTTTCTAAAAAAGATGTTCCAATTGATGTCATATCTGATTACTGTAATGGTGGAAAAACATCTCTCTGCCAAAAAAGTTCTGAAATTCTGTAACTTTAGTCTTTCGTCTATAAATGATAAGATTAGCTATTTCATTAATGTTGCATCGCTATTTAAGTGCAAATTCCAGAATCCCTCATGTGGTTTGTCAGTTACTGTAAACAGTATTGTCAATAAGACTTAATGAATAGTATAGAAAATTCATCTCAATTTAACAAATTTAACAAAATGGGTCCATGGACCAAATACATTGCGAGGAGTGGCACACTTTATAATTTGTTATCATCTGTTCAACATTGCGTGAATTAATGCTGTACTCTACAATAAAATGAGTAGCATGAACGAAGCTATATACGTGTATTTTAAGTAAATAAAGTGTGTTAAGAGGTGATATTAAAATCGATTTTTTTCCCGTTTGCACCATATAATCAGCAATCACACAACCGCTCAAAAAATCAGGTGTGCAGAAATAAGATCTCTAGGGAATCCCCTATACACACTCATCTATTGTCTGTATATAGATCTCGCACATCTTTCAACTACCACTAACAATGTATCATAATACATGTGATTATATATTATAATAATTAAGCTAATCTTCCGAATAGGATCTTTATTTGACAAGATCATTAGTTCCATAAGCAATAGTTTAGGTCGAAAGAATCGATTGTTTCCTCCTCTTCCTCTTTTTTCCCTGAAGTATATAGAGGTGACAAGAACATCTTGCTAACTCTTACATCTATGAGGTTTTGAATCCATTTAATCGCATTATATGATATCATTGTTGTTCGGTCAATTTCAGAGAAGGCATTTTACCTAACCAACTGAGGTATGTCTGTCGTGCAAGTGTTTTTTTTCGATCGTTTGTTGCAGTAGCACGGTAGTTACAAGAATGCCAGTCTAATGATATTGGTTTTTCTTTACTATGCAATAGGTAACAAAGAGTGACATGACAGACAGATAGTGCTTTGAGGAGACTCTCTGCAAGCATTGAGCGAACAAGATTCATTGTTCCACGTAAACTGTACAAAAACAAGAGATGTTTTAACACTTATGACCCCCACCCAAATAATTGGAATTTTTCTATGTCCAAGGGGCATAACTCTGTCCAAAATGGCCTAATCATACCCAAAACAAAACTCGATCCAGATTTTCTTATGATAAATTTGTATTGCATGTAACGGACACTGCACGTATTACATATAATCGAGACTGTACATTATTACATGTATTACATATTTCTACATAATTATGTAACACTTTTCATATTAACATACTGTTGACACACTGTATGCAAGAAATATCAAGAAAACCCAGACTTCGCAATATGGTGTAGGAACTTATATTGCAAACTATAAATATTAAGTAACGAAAAAGACTGATATTAAATAAGACAACTCATGTCATATATGCTTTTAAAATTTCACAATAGTGCCAATGAAATTCATTTGATTAGGCGGCTAGCAGTCGGCTGCATTGATGGAATCTTGGTTTAATGAAATCGTTTCTTCTATATTGCGTAACTGGATAGTTAAATCAATGACGTACGGCCAAGAATAGATTCTGCCAAGTTTTCAAGTATTTCTATCTCCTTATAAAACAAAAAAATTGCGCACTTTGCTAGCCGATGATATAAAAAATCTTTACTATTGGGAAATCTTCTTTAACTTTTGAAAATTTAGGAAAGATTGTTTGACAATGTCTGATTATTCGGAGTATATTAGAAAGAGAAGCAAGGCAATGTTTTTCATTGAAGGCGAAAATTGCATTAGTACAAAGGAAATAAAAATCATTCGTTTTCTTTCGATTCGTTTTCTTGAAATGCTGAATTCTTTGAATTTTAATTCAGCTTAATCTAAATTGTCTCTTGAAAGAATTTTAAACTACCGGGTATTTCCAGAAGTGCCGCAAAAAGTCCATGTCGTAAAAATTTTTGAAAATTTTTACTGCCGTCTTTGCTGATTGTTGTAAAAGAATTGTGAACATCATGTTCATAACACAACTGTATGGTAATGAATGAAGTTTACTTTCATTTTTAATATTGATTTTGGAAATGTGTCATGTTGTTTTTGTATTTAATGCCAGTCGGAAAATTTGAATTTACAACATGACGAAAAGGTGATGTATTGTAGGGTTTGATGACATTAATCTCACATAGAGGTTCTATCTTTAAAGATCATATATTCTATTTTAAAGAACCATATTAGGGATGATTTCTCCTCCTGGGCATCTGATCCCAACTTCAATGTTTCACTCCTTGTGTTGCCCTGTCCATGATTCGTTTTGTTTGATTGATCACTGTTAGCTTTTACATGAAAACGGATATTTTGTGTCTTAAGTATATAAATATATTAACAGTAGATGCTAACAAAATTGATGAAAATTAACACAAAAAAATCATTTAATTAACAAGAACCATAGCGATTTCATCAATTAAAGGTGTCGATATTGAGGTTCTCGCGACATTTCCTCCACTGTACATGTAGAATAAACAGCAACTCTTTTGTACGCTTTATACACGACAGACACATTCAAAATCGATTTATGACAAATCCATCCCCATTTTAACCGTTGTCTTCTCTGAAGAAGCGAGTCTCCAGAGCTTTAAAGAACAGAGTTGTTTTATTTTGTTATACAGTATGAAAAAAAATTGTTTTTGGCGAAATGGAATGTTGCAGTACCGATGCATTTTCTCTGTGTGCGTTGCTTCAACAATGTGTTCAGATCAATACCAATGACTTCAAACAGATGCTGTATCATCCATTCAACCGCAGACACATTGCGATGCTTCCTAAATCAGAAAGTTGTGAAATTGACCATTGAAGCCTCTAAGATGATATGTATTTGCCGCCGAAAGAAAATTGGCATTAACTTTAAGATATACATGTACATTTAGCGACTTAGGTTAAGGTCAATTTCTAAGCAGCTTTACTCTGCAGAAACACGACGAGACTTTAACATGTATCTATTTAACCGTAACCTACAAATAGATGCATGATGCCATTCGTTATTATTCAAATATTTCAATTTACTTTCGTGTTTTGGTGTGTGTATGGATGTGCGACGTAAATATTTGAGCAGGAATTATTATTTGAAGTTGATATGTTTATCTTTTTTTCTACATTTGCATTTGGATTTTATTAGCTCACCTGAGCGGAAAGTACAAAATTAATGAGTTTTTTTGATTAAAATTTGTCCGTTGTCTGTCGTTGTCTTAAACTTTTCACATTTTCATCTTCTCCTCAAGATTCACTGGGCCAGTGTTCAAGCCAAACTTGGCTTGGATAGGAGATTTAAGATGTATTTATTTGTTCAAATGAAGGGCAAATAGTCAAAAAGGTGGATGCATTTAAAATCTTTTCCCAAGAACCACTGAGCTAGAAAAGACGAAACTGATTTGTAAGCCTCCTGACATAATGTAGATTCAAGTTTGTTCAAATCATGACCCCGAGGGTAGGGTGGGGCCACACTGGATGATAAAAGTTTAACATAGAATGATTTAAAGAAAAGTATTTTTAGAGCAGTAAAGCAATGATTGGTGTTATTTATTAGGGCATCCTTAGGCAGTTTTGATTCAACTTTGTGCCGAACATGACCTCCGGGGGTAGGTTACATGTAGGGCCACAGTGGCCATTCAAAGTTTTTTTTTTATAGATGCATGTACATTGTACGTGTACGAGTGTACATATACGAGGGTCATTCAAAAAGTTCGTAGACTTTGGTATACCTTTTGTCATGACTTTTTTATTTAACGTCATATTACTTAGAAAAATCCTTAAAACACCACTCCTCCAGAACAGTACAGCCAAGCTTGGTGATATTTTATTTTATATGGAAGCATTCTGGTCTACAATTGATTCAAATTTGTTCAAATTATGACCCCTGGATGTGCTAAGGTGCGCGATGTGGCCGTCCGTCTGTTACGCTGTGGGATATCCATCTCTTAATTATCCGCAACTCCTCTTTAACCACTCAATGAAATTAAATGACTTTCACAGAATCTTTTTTATAGCGAGCGCAGCGAGCGTCGCGAAGCGACGCTCGTAACTGCGAGCTCTAACGACAACGCCTGGGCGAAGAGAAAATTCGGACTACTGCACATTCATTCTTTAAAATTTTTTGCCGCAGTAATTTTGACCCACAATGCATCACTTAGTAAAGTTGCGTTCTCACGAGAATGACGGCAAATGTTCAACAAAAAGTTTACTCGCCTTGATTAAATGGATACATATTGAAGATAAATAGTAAACGTAACTGTTTTCATTAACTTTTAGCACTGTTTTTTCTTGGTATTGTAACTTACATACGACGTCATGTGACGTCAGAGTCTAGACGCACAAAATGTCACGTGCGGTTTGACGAGCCCGATCTAAATTAAAATAATAGAAGAGTTTGCGCTCGCTCTAACGGTCGCACCGTCAACATATTACAGTACCATTGTGCACTTCCAATTTTACATTTTTGATCGGACACATATTTGGATTTCCCAAATCAAAACACGAACACAGCCATTTTTATGCCCCTCTTCGAAGAAGGGAGGGCATATTGCCCAGATGCAGTCTGTCTGTATTTTGTATACAGATTAATCATTAGATTATCTAGGACAAGTTTTGTTTTTAGTACAATTGGGTCATTCTGGACAGAGTTATGCCCCTTGTACTTTGATCAATTTGCAGTTTCTGTTCATTTTCCTCGCAGATGTTGTACATATTGAAATGAAACTTGGTATACAGATTTATCATGGGAATATCTAGGTCACGTTGTGTTTTGGGTACGATCGGGCCATTTTGGACAGAGTTATACCCCTAGAACTTAAAAAAAATTCCAATTATTTGCAGTTTCCGTTCATTTCCATCGCAGAGATTGCACATATTGAAATGAAATTCATTATATAGATTTATCATAAAAATATCTAGTTCAGATCTATTTTGGTATGATCGAGCCATTTTTGACAGAGTTATGTCCCTTGGACTTAGAAAAATTCCAATTATTTGTAGTTTATGTTCATGATCTTTTCAGAGATTGCACTTGCTGGAATAAAATTCAGTATACAGATTTATCATAAAAATATATAGTTCAGTTTTGGGTATGATCGAGCCATTTTTGAAATAGTTATGTCCCTTGGAGTAAGAAAAATTCCAATTATATGATCTCTTGAACTCTATAGAAGGGAAGCCATCTGTATTGAAGGGTAGCCATCTGTTATCCGCAACATACCACTGAATAAAATTGGATGATATTTTCACATATTCTTTATTACATAATGCCAATGTGACCTTCTATTTAATTTTTGATCTGACAATTATTTCGGGTCTCCCAGTGCAAAACATGCATGGACTTTGCCATTAAAACCATATGGGAGTCGGGGTATCATTTAGTGAACTCATTGCTCACAGAACCACGAGTTTATCGAATGTCATATTTACACTGTAGTGTCAAGGCTACTTTTCAGTATAGTCCAGCATATAGCATACATTAAGACAGATATTAGAAAATGCAAGTTTAAAAAAGGAATCGGAATTTCCTGGTCGTATGTACATTTGACCAAATTCTGTGCAGCGGTTTAAGAGGAGCTGCGCTGACAAACTGTTCATATCTATATTTAAGGTATGGCCAAAAATCTCAGTTGGAAGGTGCCGAAATTTCCGGAAATATAAAGGAATCGGAATTTCCTGGTAGTATGTACATCGACACATTGTGTCCTAAATATCTGCAAAATTTGACCAAATTCTGTGCTGCGGTTTAAGAGGAGTTGCGCTTGCAAACTGTTCATATCTGTATTCATGGTATGGCAGAAAATCTAAGTTGAAAAGTGCCGAAACTCCGGGAAAATATAAAGGAATCGAAATTTCCTGGTAATATGCAAATCTACACATTGTGTCCTAAATATCTGCAAACTTTGACGAAATTCTGTGCAGCGGTTTATGAGGAGTTGTGCTGACAAAAAGACAGGACTGACTGACTGACGGGTCAAAACATTATACATGTACATGTACCTCCCGCAACTTGTTGTGTGGGGTATAATAATCTCCTAATAACTCATGTAATATTTTATAGACTAAAATGACTTTTCTAAAAATAAAGTGATCTGATCAAGTTATATAGTTTACTTTTGTCAGATTCTTGGAAGCGGTGTTAAAGACTCAGTATATCAATCATTGGATAGGGCAACGATGTCGGTCAGAAAAGAAATTGACAATTTGTTGAGATGGTACAGCTTCAGAACATGCATAATCAAAATTACTTGCATGGTATTCCTTGTAACGATGTACAGATGCCTTCATGCAAAATACTGCATGTACAACAAGATAATGAACGATTGTGGGAGAGAGATACAGATTTTATATTTATATAATCCTTATTTCTTTCTCCAACTTGTGTTTGTAGACCTTTTGCTCAAAAGGAAAGTATTGCAAGTTTTCTTTTATTATAGATAAATTATTTCCGAACTTTGATTAAGAATTATGTTAGGCAAGGATGCAAAGTACCGAAATGCAAGAATGGAAAAAGAGTACTCGTGTAGAAAGTCATAACAGATCCATATAAAAAACAAGCCACTTTTCAGCGGATGAAGTTTAAATGTTCTATATATAGAATGCAGAATAGATTCTTAGAAAATGGGAAATGGCACTGGTAAATAACTTTTCTTCACGGAAATGAAAAGGTCCATTTAAGAATTGATGCGCGCATGAACGTCGGTTTCCTTTGGGCATATATAAACCTTATACATATGGACAGACGAATGCGTTAATCCCACGTGCATGCAAAGCTGCGTAAAATATGACGAAGAGCAGGCGAGAGCCTTGTTTTGGTTAATGAAAAATCGATTGCATATTTTTCATGTATCTGCAAACTAACTCTACTTTGTTTAAAGAGACGTAATTTGAGGTCTAGATAAACTAACTTCCCCTACGCAGACACGTCTGCATTTGCTTGATGCCTTTCACAAGTTAATTGCAAGTGTGACCATTATCATTTAACATACTTGTCAAAATAATTTCTATTGATTTAAAGCTGTTATATTTGTCCAAGAAGGAGCCTTTTAAATATATAATATATATGTTATATATACTGAATATTGCCGCATAATCCTGAAATTGATCCGTTTCGCTTTTTGACGGAAATCACTTGTACGAATTCAGCTAAGGAAAACGATTATCCCAACTTTTTAATTCTTACTATGGGTTCGCAATGGTGAATAACTCTTTATCAACCTTTTTAAATTAAATCAATGTATTTTTCAATGTTTTAATCTGTAAAGTGTTCCACTACAGTGGTTTTCCGTGTGAGTGATATTTCATGTCTCGTTGTACTGTTCTTTAAGGACATAGGATGCAAACAAAACAATGGATGTCTGGTATGGTATATATATATATATTTTGGGACCTATATTTGCTGTAAATGATGCAAATAATAAATTTCTAAATTATTAGGAAATTGTAAATCTTCTATGATGTTCAACATTCTACTTTCCTGCAATCACCCTTTAGTATAAATCTCTACAATCTTTTGCCCTTAAAGACAATTATTTTGAGAAATTTCCCTGAGTGTTCGAAATTATCAGAGAGCAAATAAATAGATCGACATTATTATCAGGACCTACACTAATAACACCTTGCTTGGAATGCTGTATTAAGTTTATTGCATGTTTCGTGTTTCCGACAAACTACGTTTTAATCAATCTGCGTGATTGATCTTTACCTTATTTAAAAGCGCTTTAATATCTGGCTTTTTTCTCTCCGACTCTTTACAATTAGTTAATACCAATTTTCGGAGACCAGCAACATTATCTATAATAATTACATTCGACGTGCTTTGTTTTCCTCTATCCAGCTTTAAAAAAAGAACCGTTTGGGCGACATTATTGATTTACGAATTGGGGCAGTTCTTGACTTTGTTATTCTGTCGTTTAACAAAGTGAGCACCATTAAAGCAAAGGCCCATCTTTTCATTCTTTTTTCAGAGGGACTTGCTGTTCGAATATACATGTAGATATTTACATGTTTTATGTTAGTTATATTCTTATTAATTAAAGTTCCATGAATATATTCAATCAACGTATGTAAGGAAGATAAGACTTGTGGTATTCCATTCCCATTTTCTTTCCAGACAAACCCAAGATGCCATTTAGATAACTGAAAGGTAACTGAATATATATACTGATAAGTTGACTGAATGGTAGAACCCATTCAGTCCAGACTTTTCAGTGACCATTCTGTTGTCTGAATGGCGCAGTATGAAATGGAGAGAAGCATCTGCTAAGTAGGTTCCCTTTCCGAAATTTCTTGCTGACCAATGTCATCGATGTCATCGCTTGGCCTATCACAGCCCCTCGGATTGATTTAATCCGACTGAAATGTCCTAGAAAATAGAAAAAAGGCTTTTAAAGGCCATCAGAAAGGGAACCCATTTCGCATATGAAATAGTAGAAAAGCAACTAATTTAAAATTTGACTTAATTGATTTTCTGGTTCAGGACTCATGCTCGAGGTCGAATCAATTAGTCATACACAAATATTTGAAAATAAAATTATATAAAAAATATTGTATTTTTTATACTAATCTTGGACATCAAGTAGGTAAACTGTTTCCATGATAATGCATGCATGTAATAAATGTAGTCCTCTACCAAGAAAAATCTTGGGTCAAGTGTTGGGACTAAGATGAGCATACTTTAAAACATTATTAATCAAAGCAGCCTTTAAGAAAACCGCCGTGGTATATAACGGTCTAAGCGTCCCTTAGCTTCTTGGCTTAATCTTGTTTGTCAATAACTTACTTCGTTTTAAAAGATACTTATAAGAACATGCTCTTGAGTTTCGAATCAACTGAGAGATATAAACCCCATATGTAGGTGGTAAGAGTATTGTCGTCTACAAAAATTTGAATTTTTCAATTAAAATTTGCATATGACAATTGTCATATACAAATTTTAATTGAAACATATGACAACTGTCATATACAAATTTTAATTGAAAAATTCCAATTTTTGTAGAGGACAGAACAAAGCTTTATGATAAACGTGATGACTAACTTTTCAGTAAATCAACTTCCCTTACTTAGCAATATACTGTTGTTTGATTACCAGATACATGTATATCAATAGATATGAAGAGAGATTATTGGATAATATTCAAAATAAAATAACACTAAGTGTAAATGCATAAACACATGTCCCTAATCTTATATCATATCCTACACACTTTCGTGCAAATTACATATTGAAATATAACCATTTAATATATAGGATGAAATAAATCTGTTTCAAACCAAATTTAACTGAGTGTACCATTATGTTCCTAGGTATGTTATTAACTACAAAATTTGAAGTTAAACAATTACGTACACAATTTAAAAAAAAAAAGGATTTGGAAATAAATTACAGGTCAACTCACTTTATTTATCTAATATATCATCATCTGACTTATTAATAATATACCTCAATTGTTGTAACATTTATTGTTTCTTAACGAGAAAATTTTGTAATGAAAGAGTTTGCGGTTTCAAGGTGATATGTAATACCTTACATTTATTTAGAATTCATATTCAGTAACCTCTCCGAAAAATCACATTATTCACTATCAAAGCTACAAAAAATAGAGTTGTTATTTGCCCCTAAATGGCTAGGATACTCTTTAAAATTCCGAAATTAAACAAGAAATTAACCAAGCTTTTGGAATAACATTATTCCTCCAAGTTCCCCTGTTTGAAAGGTGTACAGTACTTAGGTAGGAATACATGTATGTACTGGGCAGTGCTTGTCTATAAATTAGATCATGTGGAGAAGAAATCAACAGTAACAGCCCACGTGCCGTATATATGTGTTACATATTAAGGGATGAATTAATATTTCAGAATGGATTGATGGAAAATTTGGATAACATGTGAATGGAATTGTGTCATCGACTAGAGATTAAAGTAAGATTAGTTTTTCCCCTTTTTTTCTGATGAATCACCGGTTGAATATTTAATGTGCACACAAGAATTACACCGAATATTCACGATATATGACATGATTCTCCTGCATGCAGTCTCCATTTTGTATTATTCATGTTGGATTTTTTTTACATCCTGATTAACAGTCGGTAAAACAATTATCTTTTTTGAGTAATAAATTTCAATATTTTCTTAATGAAATTAACAAACAGTCAAATTTGTGTAAAGAAGAAGGGATCTGGTTAGATGACCAATGACTTCACGCCGAGTGAACATATCAGCGAATCATTTAAGAAAATGGTTGCATAAATTTAAAGAGTTCCTACCTTTTTCATCTACATATGTATCAAGTACATATGAATAGCTGTGAATTGACAGGAATCTATTGAATGAATAATATAATATCTGTACATTTAATTATTCCAGTGGCTTGAATTAAAGTGTCTTATAAATGACATGTTAAAAATACTCATAATCACATAGAATTGGGATGAAATCCCACTGAGTAAATAAATAATAAAAAAAAAACATCATATATATATTTTTTAAAATCTGATATAATATTCTTATATAACTCAAACTTTAAAGTTCTTTCTTTATTAACAACAATCATTTGTTTTCTTTCTTCATTTATAAAACATGCTCGCTCTTCTTTTGTATGCCGAACCCGACCGTTTAGCGATAATTAGAATCAGATCCGATCCTCTGTCACTGGCCACAGAGTTTGTTACACGTTTTGGCATGGTCATGCTTGTTTCTATATATACCCAGTAAGTCTACTCCATCGCTCGGCTGCTTTATGACAACATGGCAGTGTGTAATTTATTTAGTATTACACGGCTAAGTGGTTGCAGGTGATGCTGCAAATTCTCTCTCGCACCTACTAACAATAAAACAGAATATATTTTGTTCTCGCTCACACACTGTGTTGACTAATGAAGAGACGCATTGTTGCTCGGTCATTAGGAACTCCTAGGTCTAGCTACGATTGTTTCAGCCTAATGATAGTCTGTCTGCCAGGTCGCACACGTAACGGTGGCCTTGCTATTGTCTTAAGTTCATCTGATTGGTTTTTTTTTTCGATTAATTGTCTGTCAGTCAACTACATTCGTCAGTAAGAAAGTTCTTATAATTTTGTGATTATTCATGTGTACACTACTGTATTTGTTGAGAGTTATTGTGTATAAAAACAATATTCAAAGATTCTGCGATGATAATAAATTCAAATTAATCAGTTCAAATTAAAATACATTTAACTGTATTACTTTACCTTGCGATACAATGCAAGTTTTCTATGTAAAGGTAGAATATTATATTTCCATTTTCCCCAAAAAAGTTCATTGGAAAAAAAAAGAAAAAAATAACTGAATTTAAATACAATTTAATTTTTACTAAATTGAAATCACATATTCGACTAAATAGGGTTAAATTATTTTGTTAATGATTAATCCCTCTCGAGAATTTTTCACTCGCTAGTGGAGACGCTACCACTTGCCGATGGAGGGCTGCACATTTTTACCTATAGGGGATCTTTTTCGTGCCAGCATCTATATATTGCGATACGGGATCTCAATCTGTTTATATAATCTTATCCAAGACTGTTCTGCGGATTCGAACCATGCGACGAAAGGATCAGCTCTTTACTCCGAGACTCTAGAGCAGACGCCCTATCACTGTGCCACACCATTTTCTCATGGTATTTATAAATCAAACCAGAGATTCAAAAGACCGAAATGGATTGTGTTTTACAATTTATTTGATAATTTTTTTAAAATTTTATTTTCTAATTTTGAGATTAACATTACAAGTTCTTTTTTTTTTTTTACTTGAATT
The DNA here is from genome assembly GCF_032062105.1 of Saccostrea cuccullata. Lineage (NCBI taxonomy): Eukaryota > Metazoa > Mollusca > Bivalvia > Ostreida > Ostreidae > Saccostrea > Saccostrea cuccullata. Next base: position 82,343 of record NW_026924280.1, read on the forward strand.
CTCTCTGCAGTAACGCCAGTCAATTGCTAAGCCCCGAGAGCCAGTGATCAGCTAATAAAGGGAATAACAATCAAATGTTGATCAATTCTGCCGAGGGCAATGTGATCTACAAAAAGAAACCATGTGTTTTATCGAGTACTAATGACTTCCGCCGATGCTTCTTGAAAATTATATAAAATGTTTATACAAATTAGGCATTTACCGAGGGCTAATCTTGGAAATTGATTCAAGATGCATCGCAGTGATGGAAAAACTTTGTAATTGTCTCAATATAAGTTAATAACAGGAGGAATTCATAATCATATATTTAAATTGGAATTTTTTCCCCTGTATAGCAAAATAACAGTTACTTGTCAGCTAAGCATTATTATTTTTCAGTTTTTCTTTCTGAATTTATTTGACGATTTTTTTTCTTTCAAAAATTTAATCTGATATGGAGATATGTTTGTTCGAGGTTGTTCAACGTCCCTCTCGAGAATTTTTCACTCATATGGAGACGCCACTTCTTACTGGTAGAGAGCTGCAAACTTTGTCCTACACTAAGCACTTATGGCAATTGAGCAGTGAGGGATCATTTCGTGCCAGCACCTAGCTATTGCGACTCGGGACCTCGGTTTATACGGTCTCATCCGAAGGACCGTTCTCCACGTCCCACAATAAGATATGAACCCAGCTCTTACTTAGTGACTTGAGAGCAGAAACTCTTAACCATTCATGTATAATTTAAAGTACATGAGATCAATGGATACTGTATGTATGGTAATCCTGTAGATATTGGAATACTTTGTTTAACGGTATTATTTTGAATGAGATTACTTTTTTTGTACTTTCTTTGTCATCTTCTCAATACAATAAAAGGTCTCGACTAAATTCGCGAAACGATTTGCTGGACAATTTTTAAAAACTGGAATGTTCGAAGAAACGCATGTGCCTCTAGCTTTACTGCATTACTAAAGAAAAAAAATTCACGGAAGGTCAATTTAATAGCATTTATGGCATAAAATTTGACAACCAGATGGCATTTCAATGCGATCCACAACCTTTATAAAGCAAAAATATATCATGAATTTGAAGTTATGTTTTTATTTCATTAATACGAAGTTTACGCAACCATCATCCATAAAGATATCTCAATCTCTCTTTACAACTGCATGTCAATCTACATGTACAACGAGCCCGCATGGCGCAGTGGTTAAAGTCGCGGAGTAACGAGCTGATCCTTACGTAGCGGGTTTGAATCGGATCCTTTGCATGGAGACCGGTCCTTCGGATGAGACTCCTGGCCGTGTTACAGAAGATGGTGGCACAAATAAGTTCCCTCACTGCTCAAAGGCCTGATTGCCGATCATACGTGCATGTTAGTATAACTTTGCAGCACTCCACCAGCAAGTGCTGGCGTCTGTATATGAGTAAAGAAGTCTCGAAAAGGACGTTAAACAACAAACAGTCTTCTGTATGCCTGTCCCAATGTTTATTCATAGTATTCTACCTTGTGCGGAACCTTACTGTACAATATCAAAGTACTAGGCGATAAACAAACATGTGATATAAGAATGCGATACAATAATCAAAATCCTGCCATTAAAAATTCAAAGGTTAAAGTCAAGGTTGACAAGGCCGACCTTATTAGCTCTACTGGTCAGAGCTTATGCAAAGTAAGATGAAGTTCTTTTAAAATGTCATTCCTCCTTCAATTTTACTCCGATTTCATTATAAATACACTAAACTAAAGTACATATTCGTGCATCGATTTTTGACAAGCGGTGATGTAATATTACTTAAAATAGAATTTCTTGAAATGCTTTTCAAATGATACTCCTACAGTTAAATCTTGATTTCAATATAACTTGGCACACAAGTAGAGTACACTGGAATATGATTTAATGCATCGGAACTTCATTTTGATGAACGGTGTTGCCATGGTATCTAAAACTAGAAATTTCTTGATTTTAAAACAACCCTCCTCCTACAGATTGGTCTGATTTTATATTTTGACACAGAATCGAAGTAGAGTACACCAATGCATCGGTTTTTCTTTTAATTTTTATGAACGGTATTGTCATGGTTACTAAAATAGAAATAACTGTGAAATACTTGAAAACCGCTACTCCTCCTACAGTTTTGGTTTGATTTCTTTACTTGGCATACCAACAGACTACATAAAGATAAGATTTTGCTGTTGCAAAGTTTCAGGGTCAAGCACCACATTCTCTTCCTTTTAATATGCGGTCAAACCAGTAGAGCTTCAGTATCACCAGAGGCTTCTGGTTTATAATGTTTTACAAAAATACGTTGGTCGCTTCTGTGCCGCAGTGGCTAGAGCGTCTGCTCTAGAGTCGTTAAGTAAAGAGTCTATCTTATACGTCGTGGGTTCAAATAACACTGTGGGACTTGGAGACAGGTTGGGACCGTATAAACAGAGGTCCTGTTCGCGTGTCGCAGTAGGTGCTGGCACGAAGATACCTCACTGCTCAATGGCCCTGAGTGCCGAGTTTAGGACAACATTTGTAGTTTTCCAGCGGCAAGTGTCCAGAGGAGTGAAAAATTCTTCAGAGGGACGTTAAACAACAATCAATCAATCAAAAATGTACATCTGTTGAATATCGAAACTGTAAACTATTTTAAAAAGTGTTAGTCAAGCTTAAAAACAAACCAAAATACTTGCAAAATATGAAATTATTGCGACCTGCAGTATCAAGACATAGGGTGTGACAGACGGATGAACGAACAGGCAGACAGATAGAGATGTTGTGTAAAGTGATTGCTAAGTGTTGCTCTGCAGGCGACATAAAAGTAACGAATTCAATACAGAATCGGACATGTCTATCTGACATAAACAGTATATCTGTTCTGACGATGGCTATTTCATCGTATGGACATCTGCCTGCAATGAATTTTTATAAGTTAACTAGCAATTATCCTTGATTTCTTTTACTACTTATCTACTTTTATCTACTTTTTCTTTTCAATTTTCATTGAATTTTTAACATATTACTAATTTTCTTTTCTTTTAGACTGAATTATGCGCAGCTTTCTTCGAAATTTACCCATTAGATTACCCACAAATACCTATGAAATAACTGGCCCGTAAGATTATTATTAATTTTATTGTGACATCGTAGAAGATGTAGGTTGGACTTATATGCTTTAATAATTTTATGAAATTGGTCATGAACAACGCTATTGATTTTCCTACGAGCGTTAAGCCATAAATTTGAGACCTAATCTAGAAGAACGGCGGTCCACCTACACATTATACATTACGTGTAATGCTCGAAGGATGACGGTTATAGTGGGGGAAAGGTGTCATGTAAGCCAACAAGTGCTGGGAATAATGGCTAAATTGGATTGCTTTCTCCACTTCTCGTTTGTTTTGCTGTAAACTTATTTTTTCTCATCTGTTAACCCTCTACAGAAAAAAGCTCCAACAGATTGGAACTTCTGCTCGAATCGAAATATTGTTCTGCGCATGTGCGGATGTCTTGTTTCATAGCTTTTTGTACAGTCTAGTGGTTGTAATGGTCTAAGTACATAATTAGAGTATTGTTTTCATGTACACCACTATATACATCAAGGGGTTGTTGGACAGTGATCTGAGTCCCAACGAAAATCAATGAGAACTCAGGCTCCCCCTAGTATCCCATCTCGAGGGGATAATTAATACGTTTTATTGAAATTGATTCATTAATATGTTATTTGTGATTCGCCAACTGTTTAAAGTGTATTTCGTAAATTTTATACAACCATGAAAAAACAATAAGAGTATCTCCAGATATTATTATTTTGATTAATTTAGATAACAATGGCATTGCTTTTCGCAGTCAGGATTTTCGAAGAATATGCAGTTTTAGAATCCATTTTATATATTAAATTATTCAAATTGAAAAGCTGAAAGTTCCCCTTATGTATTATGATTTCAAGCTTCTGTGTTGAAGCCAAAATTTCCTGTAAATCTCCATACATAATGCAGGCCTTTTTACCCGATCAACACTTATTAAGGAGCTTTTGTCTTAGTATTGCACGATATGTCCAATCGAGTTATAGAAACAAGATACAATATGGCGGTCTGGGGAAAAGATCACGTGATCTGAACCTCGCTCATGTCACCCAGGAGAATTGAATAATTATTAAAACCTATTGATTTTCGTATTTAGGAGTCGCAAATATGTGTACAAGTATCAGCACTCCAGAAATCAACTAATTTAATCTCATATCAGTTAAGTTTTCTGATAAATTAAAATTGTTGAAAAACAATCAATTTTAAAAAAATTATAATAGATACAGTTTTTTTTTAAATCATCTTTTATACCTTTTTATGTAATTTTTTTTTCATCATTGCATACATGTTTAACTCTTGGATGCAGAAAAAAAAAATGATACCTGAGAACCATTAAAATAGGATCTATGGAAAGATTTTTTTTTTAAATAATAGGAAAATGTTAACTTGGGTGCAGTTTTAGAGAAAGCCGACTTTTCTGTCAATTTATTCTGTTTTACTTTTCTGTCAATTTATTCTGCTTTTCTAACAGGAGAGTATACATATATGCTCTGTATGGCAATCGATGCCTAGAGAACATGTGCCAACTTCTGTGGAATAGTTTGTAACGATAACGACGTAATGAATGGGAATGTTGCATGCACTGGACAATACCGAGAAGAGAAAAGGCGGGCAACCAGAGCACGTGCTTGCCTGCTGAGACAGTATATTGGCTGCAAAGTCTACATCGGCTAACTCTTCCAGATCTGGATGTGTTCAGAATCACTGTCGATAACGGGACCTAAGTCGGAATTATCCGACTTGTAGCATCTTATCACGAAATATCGGAACACATTCTTCTGAATTATTCACAACTGCCAATAATGGATGGACTTTGATTTTTTAACGCCATTTTTTCCCAAGAAAGAGAAATATTTCAAGATGAAATGCTCTTTGGAAATCAAATAAAATTACACAATGAAGCAAAAATTTGTTAACTATTACCTTTCAATTTAGAAAATCATTTGTAATCGCATCAAAACGATGAACCAAAGCTGTATTTAAAAATTGTTTAATAGTTTGATTCATATAGTGAAGGTAACTCTGGAATTTGATACTACACTGTAGGTATTACATTGTCATCATAGGTAGAAACTTAAAGAGACTGTGTTGTTAACTATAATGATTTAATCAACATGCATGTACTTCACATAATTTTTTGAAGAACAATATTTTTGGGAAATAAAACATAAAATAAACTGCTTGAATATACCCCAGAGAAAAAGCAGTGCCAAATACGAGAATTGTCGTAAAAGGATTTTCCCTACAGAGAAAACTGCAGAACATATTGGCGTATAACAAGATGGCTCGATTCTATTTCCAGACAAACAACAATAAACATTGGCCATTTATATCACTTTTCATTTCCCGACGAGAGAAGCTTTTTGTTAAAATTTATATCAGTCCTGATTAACTCCCACTTTTTAGTTCATGTTGATTTGTGCATCTTGCTAACACTGCTGCATAATGTTAGATCTGATTCTTGTAAATGCTAGTTTAGGTCTGATCAAGCAATTTAAAAAAAACTTATTTTGATCTTTGTGTTAAACACACTCTTACTTTTATGGACTTTTGAGCTTGACTGCTGTTTGTTTTCTCCATATAATGATAATTTCTTTTTAAAATTTTTATTGTAAACTTTGATGTACTGAGCATTTTTTGATAGAGCCATTATTCACACACTATAAGATGTCTAGGAATTTTCCGTTTGTACAATAAGGATCACACGGCAGGTGTGGCCGGTCGAGAGGGTATGCTTACTACTCCATGGCACCTTATCCAACCGTAATGTTTTAAAAGGTCCCTGTTAACTCTGCTCCCAGTTCCTTTTTTCAATGGACTTTGAGCTTATCTCGGGTCCGTGTTAATTTTCTATGGCAAGCACAATACATGTAACATATGTTCTATCGAAAATAATGATAAACATTCACAAGCATGTAATAGCAAAAATCTGTGTGATATTACAATCAAATGATATACAACCAATCTGTATTAAAAGAAAGATCCAGAGTGGTTGGTGTCGTTATTCATTTGACGAGATGTCATAAATTCCCACACACCACGATAGCGTGACGTAACACCGCCCTCCCGCAATTTGGAAAACCTCAAATTGAATTAAAACGTTAGTCTAAATAAGAAAGTTGACAGTCCAGATGTCTTGATTAATGAAGGATATCTTATTATCCAAGTCGAGTGGATTCTGAGACAACTAAAGTTACAATCATCTCAATTGTTTTAGTTCACATATATACACTTGTATCTGATATCTGATTTGAGCAACATGCTGTTGAGAGTTAATTGGAATGTGAAGTCGTTGTCAGTCATTTTAATATTCAAAAACTCGTCATTCATTCAATATTTCAGAAATTGTTTACCTTGGAAATAATCCGTATAGAGAGGCAGAGATTGAAGCTATACAATATCATTGAAGCTTTGCAGAACAAACGCCAACAAAATCATATTATTATAAGCACATTTAATATGTTAAAGATTTTTTTCTATATATCAGATACGAAATTGTTGCACCAAAAATTGTAAGAAACTGTCAATGAAACAAATTCAATGTTGGTAACTTTTCTGTCTTTGCAGATTCTGAAGATGACCGAGTAATTGTTTGACAGATCGATGCCCTTCCTTCACGATTACAACAAACAGTTCAGGTTGGTATGCATTTATTTATTAAAAAAAATTAGTAAAATATCCGGACTTCATGGCATGGACAGTAATATCCGGAATCCATTGTATGGAGCGTCGTCCACTCTTTGGTTTTGGTCTATACATTTATGCAACGTCAGGAACATACACTTCACTTACAGATCGGGCAGGGGAAAACGCAACAAATAGTCAATACGTGCTAGATGCATATATTCAATAGTGAAAATCATGTTAAAACAACAAACGTTCCTTTTACGGGATGACCTGATTTTTTTTTTATTGGATAAAGGGATCCATTAAATCAATAAGACCATGTTTTGGTTGTGAGAATTCAATTGTGCCTATCGCTAACTGTTTTACTGTGAATCAGCAATAATGCTCTATCACTCGCACCAGTTTAGCCTTATCGGGAACAGTATGGTGGAGTAAAACCAGTGGTTTCTGTAACAACATTATCGCTTACACATGAGCTTTTGGTATCACGTGTTGATTCTATCGAAGCTCCTGCATATCAAATAGTAATCAATAAATCCGAAATTTTACGTACGTGTCCGGTTTGAATGCTTCAGACGTCCTCCCCAATGAATATATGTTCGAGAACTTCAATTAAAACATAAAAAAAATCACTGAGTTTTATTTAATATTAAAGTTCATATGCAAATTTTCTCCAATTTCTTTTGTAATAATTTACATTTGTATCTAGTGTGTTTCGTAAAGCGTTGGTCGTGATTAGTAAACTTTCAGTTTACTGGGTAAGATAGTGAGTTGTGGAGCGGGGGTCGTATAGATACTTAGATACCTATGAAAGTTACTCATCAATTCTAAATTTACTAATCTTATCTAGTAAATATACCAATAAAAACTTCTATTAAGGTAGTGATTGTATGGACAGTGAATCTACTAGTTTTCTTCGTGACATTAACTAGTTATTTTTTTTTACAGTGTATGTACGTCATCTCCAACAAAGTGATTTTAACAAATAATATTAATTCAATAAAAATTAATTTCTGATTAGCTTCCTATTTGTAAGAGAACATGATGTCCTTAACAATTAACATTATTACTGTTTTAGGCCAAAAACTGGGGAGAAAATATTGTATATCTCGAGGGGTTCTAGTATTCGAATTGAGTTAAATGAAAAAGAGTTGTTTTTTAAAATATGATTTAATGATTAAATGATAAGTCGTTCAGGAAATCGTGACCATTCTTCAATGTTGAATATCGTTATGTCATATTTTTCAGAATGCAGAAAAAAAGTTCATAACTAGTGAATATTGTAATAGATAATTTTTTTTTTTCAAATTCTCAGAATTGTTGTCAGCTGCTGATTCAAAAGTATTAATTAAACTATGCAGCTACATAAAGAGAGAACAAGTCTGTCCTCAATAATTATTTTTGTCGGTTACTTTATAATTTGAATGTATTTCCGCCATTTTACGTGTATCTTGTGTATTGATTTTTGTATATATTGTACATGTATATACTTAGAACCTCAATGTACCATTAATTGTTTTGAGTGAATAAATTGTAATTGAACTTGGTAACTCGAACAATTAGCAATTTTTCAATCAAATAACGATATTTTATGAATACGTATTTTGACATCTTAAAATTCCACATTTTTATTTCTTTCTACTATGACTGATTTGTTTGAAAAAAGATAATTTCAATGTGTTGATTTTGCATTAAAATAAATGTGAACTTTATTTCCGTACAAGCGCGTACAAGTTGGTCAGTATACGAGTTATTGAAATCCAAAAAAGAGTTATTTTTCCACACGATTGGAAATGCACTTTGCAATAATACTAAATGAAAACAAAGCAGACTCCTCCTTTTCTTTGTTTTGTTTTACTGATTGTATCGGACAAATATGAATCCTTTTGTTAATTTTATAAGCATGGCAGAACTTCAATGAAATATAATATTTTGGTTTATTTTAACTCTGAAGGCCCTCTATTTTACCTTACTAACCCGCTATTTAAATGGTCCTTAATTAAAAAACGCGTGTGACGTCACATTTCCACGCTTGGCTTATTGTACATAATGTAATTAAATTGCTTGAAATTTAAAAGGAAACAAAAATCCTAATTTTTACTTAATTCGAATATACTGGTGGAGTAATATTTAGCATTGCATTTCATTACTTTAGGATGACCCTTTATTCAACAGGAATTGTACGCGCACAGGTGAATATGGATTAAAAGCAAACTAAAAATATTTCACGTGCATCTATTTTTGGCAAGGATACTTGACTTTCATTGTGTGTAGACCAAATAAATTGCATTGTTTTAGAGGAACTGTTCATCTTTAAAAAAAATGGTAAGTTAAATTTTCTGCAAAGAACCAAGCAAATTATAACTGAATAGCATTTAATATGTAGAAATATTCCTTAAAATTTTAGCTGATGCCCGGCCGAAGCTACAAGATTTTAACATTTTAATCAGTGCATTGTTAAGATACATATCTCTTATTAAATGCAACTACAAAGATTGGGTTACAATCCAAAGCGATATCTACCGGGCCAATCACAAGGGTTGATCTTATGTTAGCAGGAGTAGATCGTCCCTTACTAAGTACCAAATCTATGGTCAAGACAATCTTCATTCACACCGATGATTTATCACTAATTACGACAAAATTAATTGCATTAAAGTCTGCTGCGTTGATTCAGTTATTAAGGTCATACTTCTACCTGTGTAATTCAGTTTAAGGTCAAGCCAAATATTTTAGCTGGATTTACTGTGGAACTATATTTGATGGAGTAACTTTTCTTTGTGAACAAGACTCATATTTTGTAAGTGCATTTTCTTTTTTCTATTTCCTAATAAGCACTTAGAGGACAAAATCTTTGATTTAAGAGACAGTTATGGTCCATATTTAATTTTTTGGTGACTGACAGATTTGCGTGTCCTATATGTGCGTAACAAATATGCATGACAAGTACTTCGGCAAAGAAGAGAAATTTATCAGGATTTCATTGTTTTATTAAATTGATTTGTAGAAACCCCCTTTTTGATAAATATTATTTAACCCATAAACATTCTAGTAACCTTTAATTTGTAGAAAGTAAATTCAATTCCACAGTGATATGTTGTTTTGTGTCACCAAATAAATATGTAAAAGTGTAGGTTATAATTATGTCTTGCACCTCACGTTGGTGATATATGTATACAGATTTCATTATATTGTTTTATAAATATTTATATTAATTCTGAATTTGCACATCTTGGCCATATGATGAAGAAATATAACGGGTGTAAGAAAAGAAAATATAATACATGTACATGTCAAGTAGTTATGGAGACTCTATCATTATTATACACAATGAATTTGTTTGGTGCATCAGTTTTAGGGAAAGACGTTATTGGAAATGGGTATTGGGACATTCTGCGTTTACATGCACCTTCAAAAGTTTTCCTTTCATTCGTCCATTTGTTAAAAAATATGACAAATGTTTGTAATATACAAGGACCGTGTACATGTTTATACCCAGAAGTAGTGTCTATGTCAAGGGTGGATCCATCTTTTTATTGATATTTTGCTCAGGGTGAATTTCCTGAAGGTGAGGGTATTGCTGTCTGTAACAGCTCCTGTGCGTAAGAATTTTTACAAAAAAATGTTTAAATACTCTTTTATTGATGGTGAAAAAGTGTCTTATTTGCTTTCAAAAGTTCCCGCCATTTAAAAAAGAGAATAGGTTTTTATTTATTTTATGTGTATTGTATCTTTTTATATGCCTTTAATGAGAGGAAATGTCAATCTGCGTTTTAAGTTCAGTGGGCAAGGCATTTTTAAACCCCTGGCTTTTGTGTTTTGAGGCGGAAAAAAGGGCTGAAAAACAAACATTTGTACAGAATATGAGGAATCGCTACCTACTTGTATCCAATCCAAATAATATGAGGAATTGCCACCCGCTTATATCCAGTCCATTAATTTGCATTCATTAAAAATATAAGTCTTACCCAGGTCATTTCTGACGAAGAAATAAACAATTAATAGAAGAACCTCATAAAAGGCTAAATGAAAGCTTTTTTCCCCTAATAACTTCAAAAGTCAGTTTTACGAAACTTTCATTCTGCTATATAGTATCGTTTAGAGACTAAGGTCTCTTTTGAGATTTTTACAATTTTAAATGTACATTATGCTGGTTTCTGATGTTCTATCAAATTTACAGCGTTTGAGCAGATAATACAAGTAAAGACTGATTAGAGGACTCAGGTAACACAGTTAGTAAAACTCTTCATAAATAATTGATCAGGCGAAAGGAAGCCAGGCCAAGGTGTAAAAATTAGATAGCCACATATGTTATCATTTATTTATATACTGCCTATAAGTAATGAGAAAACTGAATAAATCTAATTATTATAGTATTTACAAATCTTTTATTATATTAGTGTCGTCATAAGTAATTTTACTTACAGCATGGACACTTCTTTTTTTCGTTTTTCTGCATGGTGACGTTTTCATTTTTTCACAATTTTAAATAATCCTGAAAGATGCCTTCGAACACGGATTTCAATGTTCTGAAGATACAATTATTTTTTTTCTTTATATTAAAATTGCTTTTCACTATAGCATTAAATACCGAATTTCATATCGATATTTTTTAAAATAATAATTGATCATATCACAATGATATCCAATGTAGGCAACAAACAAGCAGCTTGGACAGATATTCAGGACATCCAAAAGAACAGATTCATTATTTAAAGATCAAATCAAATGACGTTTGATTTTGGAGGAGGAGGGCGCCAGGATCAAACTAACCCGTCTTATAAAAAAAATGCATCAAATGTTTTCACGTAAAATGTTTTTATTTTAAAAAATAGTTATACTTTAATTTAGTCTAATTGATCTGAAAGTTTAAATTACATACAAATTTATCATTATAACACATTTAACATAAAAATAATATTCTCAAAAAAAAAGCAGCTCAAATTGTGTACCCCAGACGTGAAACAAAAAGTGAGAAAAAGAATCTCAATGCTCGCAGAAATGGCTTACTCTAAAACAAAATTGTGGTGAAGTTTGTCACTTGAATTATTTTTTATTGAAGGGATGATCTTCAAGTAAAGATACCGATTTTTTAAAAGGGACTGGGTGGTTGTGGCCATTTTTAGACTACTTTGGTCTCCTTTAGAAGAAGAGTTCCGTATATAGATTTACAAAAATGATCCAATTTTAAAACTAAAATCTATTAATTTTTTCTTTGCCAAATGATAGTTGACAGCTTAAAAGATATCATGTGGTGGTTAATTTGTTGACCCTCATCCTCTTTAAAAGGCAATTTATGTAACAGCTAGATTTTTATAAACGCATGCCGTTTATATACCGATTTTCGTACATATTTATTTAAGTACTGAGTATTACATGTATTTACACTGTGTTTAAAATAAATAAGCTCGGAAAAAGAAAAATAAAGGAACAAAAACTAGGAAAGGGTGAGTGTGTAGATGATTTTCCATCTTATCCATTAACTGACAATCCAAATTAAATGAAACCTGAATTTTGGACAGCTAGAATTAACGGTTGTTTGTGGAGGTTTTTTTTTTCCTGCAATGTAATTGATTCTGATTTCATCCCCTGAACGTTATTTATTATTTAAGGCGAGAGTATGCTTACTGAACAGGCGCCTTATTGATCTCTTTCCATATGAACGGATATTTTGAATCAGCGGTTTATTGTTTTATTGTAATCTGTGACTTCGACTGTGTCTGAAATAAAGTTTAAAGACTTTCATGCTGACAAAAGAAACAAATGTAAAAAAAAAAAATCCTTTGAATTTGCAGTGTTGAATCTTAATGAGGAAAAGTTCGTTCAAATTTGGAAGTAAGAGTTCTTGAAGAGAACTATGCATGTATTTTAATTCCATTCATTTCTTTTCTTCTGTGTCTTCTTTTTGCAAAGGTACCTCGCATGGCATAGTTGTTAGAGCGTCTGCTTTAGAGTCGCGAAGTAAGAATTCGATCCTAAGGTCGCGGGTTCGAATCCCATTGTGGGACGTGGAGACCGGTCCTTCGGATGAAACCGTATAAACTGAAGTCCCGTGTCGCAGTAGATACTGACACAAAAAAGATCCCTCACTGCAACATGGCCCTTAGTGCCGAGTATAGGACAAAATTTGTAGCTCTCCACCGCAAGTGGTGGTGTCTCCATATGAGTGAAAAATTCTCGAAAGGGACGATAAACAACAATCAATCAATCAATCTTTTTGCAAAGATATATAAACGGTAAACAATGTATCAAATTAATAATAGAAAATATGAAGAACTCCCTCTATGTGAAGACAAATTCTGTAAATTAAATATTACAGAGATTTTATTTACATGAATTCTAAAGTCAAAGATAAAAAGTAACACATCGGTAGATCTATGCTTCTGACGTCAGCTTTTTATAAACAAGTATTATGCTAGGTTATTCAGAAGGCATAGGGCACTTTAGTGCATGTTTCTCTGATTTACTTGTACACGTTGCCTACGGTTTTATAAACAAGTATTGCCACGTGACCCTGTCGTCTGCTGCCCTGAAGTACAAGTATAATCTATCATATTAGTGATTTTTATTTGCGTTTTGAGGAACTTAACAAGTTTTTTGACAGTATTATTTTTTTGTAAAACATGAAAAAAGAAGACTGGAAAGAAGGGTTGCTTGTTGTTTGTACGTCCCTTGCGAGAAATTTTTTATTCAATTGAGACATCACCGACTGAAGAGTTTCTAATTATAACTCAACAATCGAGTCAGTGAACAGTGAGGGTTTTTTTTTGGCCAACGTCGAGTGAGATACGGTCACTACTAAAATGCCGGGTATCACTGTGTTATACGTCTTACATCTGACGCGGCTCCGGGAACAAGAATCGAGCTTAAACCCTCCCGATCACGAAACAAGCCTCTACAGCGACCAAAATGAATCAGTGTGCGATATACGATTAAACAGTGTCTCAAGTATTGTTTGATTTGCAGTACTCGGTGTGCAAATAATGATATCATTCTGGAAACCAACTTATCTTTTGCGAGGCTCAAATGTTTGTTCGATTGATATTTTACTGTCCCTCTCGAGAATTTTTAACTCACTTGGAGACACCACCACTTGCAAAATTGAGCAATGAGGGATATCGTTTTGTACCAGCACCCCATGTACACGGGACCTCGGTTATACGGTTTCACCCGAAGGACCACTTTCCACGTCCCGCAGTCGGTTTCAAGCCTGCGACGTAAGGATCAACCCCTTTTTCCGCGACTCGAGAGCAAACGCCCTAACTGCCTTTGGGGAACTCATCTCCTATCCGCAACACCTCCTATTCCAATGAATGAATTTTAATGAGACTTTCACAGAATCTAGAGCCAGTGTGCACCTCCTTTTTTTTACTTTTTGATCGGACACATACATGTATTTCGGGTTTATAGTAGAAAAACATTGACCCTATCATTCTTTCTATATTAATGAAGGGTACCTATCTCTTATCCCTAACTCCTCCAATACCACAGCATAACATTTAATGATACTTTAACAGATTATTAATTACATAATGCCATTAAACACCTCTTATTTTATTTTTTTATCAGACACTTATTTCGGGTCTCCCAGAACAAAACATGGACTTCGCCATCATAGGCGGGGGTATCATGTAGTGAGCTCAGTGCTCGTAGTACCTCTAGTTCTATCGTGTATTCAAGTTTTTTCAGTCGCAAAAATAAACAGTCGTGGGTGGTTTTTAGGCAGATGATTGGCAAATAAATGATGCGAGAAAACTAGTTGGTTACAAGCAAAGACGGCATTGGAGATGAAAATCACAAAAAATAGTTTGTTTCCATTCGAATTGTAAAATCCGATAAAACATGGCTATGAAAGCAAACTGGTTAACAATGAAAATGAGAGAGAGAGAGAGAGAGAGAAAGTCATATGGTATGTACGAGTTTAAGAACTTTTTGTTCAAAGATACAAAATGAAAAGGAGTTTAAACCTCTTCCTACGCAAAGTGTTAATTACATGTAAACTTACAATTTATTTCATAGTGCAATCTTGCACTTCTAAATTATATGTTCTTATTGAACAGAAATGTTCGGTTTCCCATAGCATATCCGGGACTTTGCAAATACATGTATCTGGGGATGGCGTTCGTTTTTTGAGCTAAGTGTTCTTTTAAAATACCTTTAGCTTTTATCAGACTGCCACCATAAATTTATTTTAAGATGTTATTTTTAAAATTTACTTTAACTACATGTATTTATAGTTTTCCTCGTCAAGACTTTGGTTACTGGTTTCCCTACCTCACATTTATAAAAATGGATTATCAGAAATCATTTACATTTTCTAAAAGGAATTAAAATCCTCAACATCTGTGAATAAAATCAACTTTCAGTAAGAATCGAAGAAGAAAATAAATGTAGATTTTTTCTTCGCATGTTTATTAAAACGACTTTAATGATTAATTCCATGAATTTCTCATCAGACAAAAACAACAATTTAATGTTCTATGTTTCTTAAGACATTTTAGTTCTGAGATGTAAATGTCACATTCGTTTTATTACGATACATTATTCAACTTTTAGTCTTTAGACAATGTATAGAGTGTACAAAAACGAGAGATGACAAAGGAATAAACAACAAATGTGTGTAAACTGGGTCACGCTAAACATTTTAATTCTTGTGATAACTAAATACCAATCTATATAAGTATTTGGCTGTGTTTGTGACATAGAAATGTATTGCCATAAAAACGAATATGATACAATACAGTACATTTGTGTAGACGAGTTTGTTCACCGTCTGCATGTACATAGCACAATGAGCGCATTGGAGGATCAGGGAAAAGGGTGACCTGTTTCTCCATTTGACTTTATTTTCAGTCGAAATCGTTACCTTAACATCATAAAAGATAAAGACCTGAATTAATAATTGTGGTAAAAAAAAAAATACATCTGTAATATTAATTACTTCTTAACATATGCCCCAAAAAATGTTTGTCAATGTGCGATGCAGAACAAAAAAGGTTATAAAAAAAGTTACGACCTGTAACATGTAAAAAGGGGGTATTTAGAATAAGACACGGTAAGGTCTACCTTTTGTGTTCAACTATGCTCTAGGTCATTGCCTTTGAATTCATTATACAGTTTTTATACAGCAACACTGTACTTTATGAGCGAAATAAAATGCAAAATTATACAAGTAGTGAAAACGCAGAACTTCTGCAGTGGTTATAATTGTTTAAAAGTTAGGCTGATATTTATTTGAAATTCAGAGGTGTTCACTTAGAATAAAACATGTATTATATATACTATACATGTAGTTATGTTTTGAACTAAAATGATATATTTTTTATCCTGAAATCCCAAGCATTATCGATATTCCTGCTATTTAATTTTTTTTAAAAGCTCTTATTTTTATAATGTTAAAAGGTAGACAGTGTTTTATGGTACGGCATACCAAAAAGACTTAATTCTTACTTTCTTCTTTCTATCTATTTTCATAGAAGGTTATTTGGGGCTACGGTAAAAACTTCATATGGCTCTTTGACCTACCAATAAACGTCAAGGTATTTCGGATATTTTTTTATGTTCATCTTTTAATTTGTTGCCAGGGATACTTGACATCATAGATGAATTTGTAATTTTATGTTACAACTAAACCGACCATGTGTAAAAACAGCTACTTATAAATGGGAACGCTGGATTTTTTTGCACTCTTTCTATGTACGCAAGGTAACTTTGAAAATATTATCAATTTTCGTAAACAAAATTCGCCGCTTTTGATTGATTCTTAAAATAATTCAGAAAACCCCACCTGGGTATGTACTGCTTTTATCCAATCAACCATTTCGATGATTTTGAACTGTTGTCGGCTCAAAAATAAGGAAGCACAGAGAAAAGGATTAAAGATTTTGCCAAATATACTTCGTATTTGGCGAAGGCATTTTTGACCTTATAGGCACTTATATTGTTAATACGCGTGGCTGTCCAAATATTTGAATAGTATGATGCATCTTTGTTCAAATTCTTCAATAGAGCATAGGGTCATCTCATCGATTACATTATTATATTGCAGGGCTCATTGTTGTCGAATTAATGGTCTTACTATGTCAGATATTTCGTTGCTGTTCTGCTGCGAGAATTCTTTTACACTCGTTGTTTATTTGCACGCCTTAATGATTTTAATTTCAAGTGATGAAGATGATGTCTTCGGTTTAACCGATAAAATCAACGCTTACAAATGAAAAAGAATGTAAATGTATAGACTTCACAAGAATATTGATGCAACAAAGGTTAACTGAGGTCAGGTCTTGTGACAGATTCGAATTTGTTCTGTATGAAACATGCGAAAGCTGAATACCTTAAACTGAAATAGCTGAAATATTCACAAAAATTAGGTCGAGACGCGGCGTAGACTTACAATTGTTTTCTGATGAGTCGATGATTTGTTTTGAAAAATTTAACATTGAGCCGCAATGCTTGGTTATTTGATCGATTTAAAGTACACCACCGTATAGAAATGTATTTAATCGTGAGATAGCATGTGATTTCTTTTGTTTTTTGGCTTGTTTGTGGGTTAGCTATCCGTTCAATTGATAAAACAATTCAATACAAATTTAATAGGATTTGTTTTCAATTATGTAAAATATTTATATGTCAGTATGTGACGTTTAAATGCAACATCATTCCATAAAGATACAAGTGTAGGTTGAAACGGTGTGTCTGAAATAAAAATTTAATATGCACTCTCCAATTTATGCTAAGATAATAATGTTAAATACAGATGTCATTTTTATCATTTTTTAAAAACAGTTTCATTTGTTTATAGGTACTTCGATAAATGCACTTCATTAAATCTGTTGGAAAACTAAGTTGTGTACGACTAAAATGGAGGAAGAAGAATTCTTCAGACTTTTCACTCCACAGTCACTTGTACATATAGAAGATCGAATTGCGGAGGAAAAAGCGTTCAAGAAAGCCGAGAAACAGGCCCATGAGGAGGGGGAGGAGGAAGAGTTAGCCGCTCACGAGGAAGAGGAGCCCAAGCCCAATCCCAAGTATGAGGCGGGAAAAAAGCTCCCCTTGTCGCTCAAGGATCTGTTTCCGGTGGAGTATACAAGCAAACCCCTGGAAGATTTTGACGAATTTTACGAAACACAAAAAGTAAGAAAGATAAATTAAAGATAACATAACAAAAGGGATAAAATATAAAGAGTGAAAACGTAATAATGTAAACTGACTTCTGGTCCTAGCAATGCCATTAGAGGTTGCATTAGTACTTCCATTTTGAATACATGGCTTTTATTAAATTACAAATCAACCTATTTGAAAGAGTGAATTGATAAATATCATGCTTATTCTAAGTTCTTTGAATGTACATGTATGCACTTTAGAAATAACTGATTATATAAAGGTAACTAAACATACGGAGATCGTCACAAATTCTTATTATGTGTATTTTTAATACCTGGCCATAAAATGAATATTAATGCAAAATATAAAAAAAAAAATTGACACACATATAACTCAAGAAAATTCATTTAGAATTTAAAAGAACAAACTTTTTAACTAAAGAATCACTGAAAAATTCTATCACACAGTTTTTAGAAGTCACTGCTTCTTGTGTTGTCATTAATTGTTCTTAGCTATAGTAAACATGTATATTAAGCAGTCTCTAAAACCTGGTGTGGCGTCTGCCTGTTGTGAAGGATCAAAATTAAAATTGCGATTTTTACTTTGTATACTACTGTGGAATTGCCTTGAAGCCAGTTATAAGAAATATTTCTTTTAAATACACATCAACATATTAATTATTTGTAAAAGTAATTGAACAAAATTTTGAAGTATTAATTTCAGGTTGAAGTTAACCTAATGTAAACATTAGTCACAAAATATTTTTTTTAAAGTTCAATGATTATTCTTATATTATTAGTTTTTTTTTATATTGCAAAATGCCTACTTGCAGTTTTGTACATGTGACCTTGAACTTAGTCTTATCAAAATAACTTTGCTACATTTGAGTAAAATATGTAAATCTAGACATGTCATTCTGCCCTAAACATTTTTACAATCACATTGGGGCAAAGATATTATCCTTCAGACCATAAACAATCTTCAGTTTTACCGAGTACGAGCTTTTTATGATTCTGCATTAATTACAAAGATATAGCTCAGGCAAAGGACAAAATAGAGTAAGACCCTTTTTGGCCCCTGATTTTGGGTGTCATTTAGAATGATTCAACAGTTTATCAACAAAAACCTGTTAAAAACCAAATGAAAATTGGTTTTGGAATACATAGAGGTCAGAAAATAGGTCAGTTTTCGAATTTTATAATTTTTATGCAAATTTTCATCGATTTTACAGCACATTTTGTTTCGGAAAACACAGAGCACAAGCTTACCTATCTACCAAATTTATATATTTTATTATACAATTATGGACTCTTTTGGTGTTGAATATGGTTTGTTATTCACCAGAAAAATATTCATATTGAGAGAGAGATATTTTTCTGGTGAATAACAAACCATATTCAACATCAAAAGAGTCCATAATTGTTTTATTATATAGTCGGGATTTGAATAAAAAAGACAGTGAAGGCTGTATGACGACACAATTTTCATTTACGATCTTCCATAGTTGAAAATAGAAAAAATTCTCCAGATTACTTTTTGTAACCTCCGTGTTTTCCTTTCCGAATTTTGCTATATATAAGACGTCCAAATGTTAAAAAATAATCCTGAAATAGGTTTGAATAATTTTTTTTTTCTGCTCAGATACGTAGCACGCTGCTGCCGGTCGAACCATTGTTTACAACGTTGTTCGTCACAATGCCGTTGCACGCGCATTGAGCCTCCGGTGAATACGGCCTAAAATCCGGTGAATATGTAGTGTTATGAACTGTTTGCGTTTGTATAGATTATATAGGGACTATAAATAGACTATATAATAAACACTAGTATCAGATGCAGTTTATGTGTAAAAATCTCAGGTAGGCAAGCTTGTGCTATATGTTTTCCGAAGAGAAAAATATCCCAAGTATGATGAAATTCCACCAAAATGAGGAAATTCGGGAAAATGTCCTACAATGTACTTCTGCACCCTCTTGTGGCCTCCATGTAAGCTTTAAATCCAAGTAGGTGCTGGTTTTAAAGCAAGCATCATTTTAAGTTCTTAATTACAAACTATCACAATTTTGCCAGTGTTCTGATTTTTCCATCAAATAAGGGGCCGAATTCGACCGCTACCCCACGTTTTCCTTTGAACACTCTCTATGTTTGTGACCTTGAAGCTGTCGGAATGACGAGGTGAAGTCATGGGACTCTCTCGCGTCATAAACAAATTTTTCCCCAGTATGAGTTTCCATTAAGCTAGAGTCTCCTCAGGATTTTTAAAATATTATTTTTCTGGCAGTGACCTTCGATGGCACGGACAAACATACAGCTAGAGAAACAGACAGACAAAGTGATTCCTGTACATCCCTCAAATTTCGTTTGGAGGGGTTTAATAATTCGGTTGATAGTAAATGATTGTTAATTCAAAAGTAACATCGTCAGTAATAGTATTTATTCTATACAATTTTTTTTTACATTTTCATAGACGTTTGTGGTGGTTGGAAAAGACATGACTATCTACAGATTCAGCGCCACTAACGCCCTGTACCTCCTTAGTCCCTTCAACCCAATCAGGAGAGGTGCCCTCTACGTCTTAGTTCATCCATATCCTTTTACAGATTACTTTATGTTCCAGAAAAGTTAACAATCAATTATATTTTACATTATACATGTATACACTTATACCTATACATGTATCAGTATTTTGCTCTTTCGAATCAAATATATTCATCACAATTAAAAAATAATTATCTAGATAAGGTTAGATTTGGCTTAAGTTTGAATATTTGGAAGAGAACGAATAAATTGTTTGGTCCACTTATGGTTTTGGAATGTAAAAATAGTCCATATCTAGAAACTGCGGTTGGACTTGTATTTCATGAAAGACAGGAAAATTCTTTTTCTACGCCAAAAGTGTGTCATTGAAAAGCAGATCAGCTACAAGCCTTAACGATGACTGTACGTTATTTAGTGCGTTGGTGATTTTGACGATCATCGTCAACTGTGTTTTTATGGCACTTACTGGTGTCGAAACTGAGTTTATAGAGTAAGTTCAATGTGCCTGGCGTGATTGTACATTGGTGTAAAATAACGATGTACATGTATGTAGTAATTTAGACGTGCATTTCACATGTAACAAAAAATTGTAACTACGATGTGTTTTGTTCTTAATGTTGAATTTAATGGATGTATACCTGTATTTACTCCCACTCGGTAGATTCTAAATTTAGATTATGATAGAGAATTCGTGTTCGTGATGTGAAAATCGGGTATAACAAAACAACCTCGAGTTATAACAAGAGTGTAACACAACGAAGTATTGTGTAAATTACATGTACTTGTCCAAGACATGATTGTAACGTGGGTGTAAAGTAATCTTATATGGGGTTATTCTCTGTTTTGATTGTAACAATTGTATTATAAAACAATGAGTAAAGTAAGTGAAATTGACACGTCTCTGTCAGGATAATAACAAGAATGTAACTAAACGATGTTTTGTCCACGTTAAATGTACATGTCTCTTCCTATGTTTGTAACAAACGTGTATCATTATTATAAATGTACATGTCTCTGTAATGATTATAAAATGAGTGTCAGTAATATAACTGTAGCAATGAATTATACTTGTCCTTTTATGACTGTAACAAAAGTGTAACATAACGACGAACGTATGGAGTAAACTAGATTGTAATGTTTTGTCACTTTTGTGACAACAGTGTAAATTAACAAATAATCGATTAAGATACATATACCGGTAGATCGTAATGCTCCTCTTATTTTTGTGAAAAGAATGTAATAACATACAGATGTATGTATTGAGCAAGACTGTAATGTTTTGTCATTTTGTCACAAGAGTGTAACATTACATAAATATTGCATGTAGTTGAGTGTAACATTGAAAATTTTCGATCGGGAGAGGGCAACTTACCAATCTTTTAAAGATAGCCTAAGCTATATGTGAATTTCGAGAGTGTGAAATATGTTCTACACAATTTAATTTGACTTATTTCTGTATCTTTAATGAGTGTATTATATGAATATAAACAGAGTATACATGTAAAATTATACCAGTAGAAAAATTGCAAAACATAAGTTTTGCAAATCGAAGGAAAATTTTACGTTAATGTTCCTGTCGGAAATGTACATTCCAACATTTTAATCTTACCTGGAATGGGTCACGTTAAGTGTTTTAGATTTGTATATCAGCCCACTCAGGAAACAAAATGAAAGCATAAGAAACAAAAATGAGTCAATGTATTCTTCCAAACTATGTTCCAAAACAATTTTTTCAGAAGTTTACTACATGTAGGTTTATTTTATGTCTTGTGTTATTGTGTATTGTATTATTTGTACATGTATATTAGTGTCTCTTATAGTTAATTGACATGTTCGTTAACGTTGGACTTTTGCAATTTCTTGTTGTGTTATCTAACAGTTTGCCTTAACCGTATTCACATTATTCAGCGCGTTGATCATCATCACCATCATAGTCAACTGCGCTTTCATGGCCATGACTGAACAACCATTTACATGGATCGAGTGAGTAGGAATTTCAAGAAAAATATTCAATTTTATCAAAGGAGCACTATTCATGATAAAAGCATATTGATGCAGATTGTATAAGTTATTGGTTTGCATTTGCTTAGCCATCTTTCCAAATGCTGTTAAACGAATTAGAAGTTGAAATATTTAATCGATCAATCAATGAATTAATCAATCAATCATTGTGTTGTATGTTGTGACAGATACGTCTTCACTGGTGTGTACACTATGGAAGCTCTCATCAAAATCAGCGCCCGCGGATTCATCATCAATACTTTTACATACCTGAGAGACCCGTGGAATTGGCTAGATTTCGCCGTCATTTCCCTAGCGTAAGTCACTTCTAAATAAAAAAAAAATCTGGTCTCTTAAATCTTCATTAAAAACAGAGAACAATTTCGATTTATTTCTCTCATCGTATTTTGATACAGCTTTTAATTAGTCAAGTAGTAATTGATGTTTTTTTTTTCATTTAAATTACAAAATTCAGACTTCAGAATTATTGCTAACAATAACATTTAAAACAAAATATACTTTCGTGGGGAAACAATGCTAAAAATATATTTCAAGTACTATTAGGAGAGATGCACTAAGTTTTGACTGCACATTAAATTTCTTTTTACCTCTCTAACGTTGAAGTATATTTCACTATGTATCGTGCACTGTTAATGTTTTGGAAGGTTCTTTTGACATCTAAAATATGAACATCTTTAGAAAACGCAGACGTCTACAAACTCTATTTAGTCAAAAATTACGAATACATAATAGATTCTGTGATATTTTTTTCTGTAATATTTCTATGCTTTCCTTTTCAAACTCGTAATCTTCTGCATTTTATTTGTAGATATTTGTCGAAATAAATAAACCCTTTTTCTAAGAGGTTTATTTTATCAGATCAAGAGCAAAATTGTTTACCTAAAAACAAAAATGTCGAATAATCCACCGTCAAGATAGTAAAGTTACACAGAATACACGCATCTACCTATATAAGAACTAATGTCTAATTTGACAATTTTACTTAATATTTTTTCGATTTCTACTAAAAAGCTTCCACTTTTTAATTGTCAAAAAGTGGGGAAAATAATAATCAAATTATAATTTAATTTTACAACTCTTGGGGATACAGAATTTGATATATTCGTATATCTTTTGCATTCTGATGTTGAATTCTCTGCTCCTTACTAGCACTCTGTTTTTTTAATGCACGCTTCATCTGATCACTGCCTCTTTTCTTCAGTCTCATCACCTTCTTCACATTATTTTTTTACAATCAGGTACGTTGAAACTTGCATAATTGAACCGCTAGAGTTAACGAAGGACGGTCTGGGAAATTTAGCAGCTCTTCGGACCTTTCGAGTGCTCAGAGCACTAAAAACTGTAGCTGTAATTCCAGGTAATTTTGAAAATGTTTCATGTATTTGTCATGTAAACCATATTACATTTTCCTCACCAGGTATGTAACCATGGGGGTAGACCTGGGAAATTTATCAGCTCTTAGGACCTTCAGGGTGTTACGAGCCCTGAAAACAGTTGCTGTAATACCAGGTGAAATTTGCACGTTAGACGTGTCTTTTTTACTCACTAAAAAGCACCCACTAAAGAAATTGTTTTAATACACTAACATCACAAGAGGTATTTGTTTTTAATTTGGTTGTTTTTTATTTTTTTATTTTTTCTCTCTGAAAATTGGCACATGCTGTTAGTTTACATGACTAACTTCACCAGGTTTATTCTTTCACTTTAAAATTCAAGGTTTTTCTTAACTTACAAACTAATAGAAATGTTGTAAATTTTTACATACTTATATAAATTTATCAAGTAGAACAAAAAGAGAAAATTTACTTTTAACAGAAAAATATGCTTTTTTGCTACTGTGAAATGAATGCAAAGAGCATCTTGATATGTATGTATCTGTGTATTTTCTTGATTTGCTAGAATCGTTGTTTTTGAATGTTTTATGATGTTTTCTTTACATGCAAGTATTTTTGCCTCTATCACAAGGGGAAATGAGTTCTTCTATCTTATATATATATATATATATGATGTGTGCACAACTACTTTGAGGTTTAATAGAGAGTAATTAAACTTATTATGGAACGTAAGTTGATACAAAAGACCTTCAAAATGAACACTACCTCATTGAAATTTGAACTGTTGTAAACTTCCTTGCTATTTTTTAGGGTTTTCAGCATTAGCTATACCTTTCACTCTTTCAGATATTCTTGTATCATTCTTGTGTCATTCCTTTATTTTTATGTTAAAAAAAATTCTGTTATTCAGTAGATTGTACAATTTTTAGACTATAGATAATGTATATACGATATTTAAGATACATAACTACTTTCTGTACACAGTTTTAGATTTCATCACAATTTTTTAATTAACAAATTGAATATTGATTGATGATTGTATATTGGTTAAAATCCCTCTCGAGAATTTTTCACTCACATGGAGACGCCACGACTTTCCAGTAGAGAGCTGCAAATTTTGTCCTATGCTCGGCACTCAGGGCTATGTAGCATTTAGGGATCTTTTTTGTGCCAGCATCAACTGCGACACGGGACCTCGGTTCATACGGTCTCATCTGAAGGACCGGTCTCCATGTCCAAAAATGGGATTCGAACCTGCAACGTAAGGATCAACTCCTTACTTTGAGACTTAAGAGCAAACGCTCTAACCACTCCGCCACGTGGTTGAATTCACAAATTAAAATCTGCGCTTATGATAGCTAACAAATTACATAATTTTTTTTTGCTTTATGTGCTGTTAGTGTTATCTTGAAATTTTTTTAAGAAGAGCATTTTTAATTACATTGTCAATGTTTTTTAAATGAATTTTTAAAGATTTGTTAAGATATACTAGTACTTAACTTTACATGATTTCACTAGTATCTCAGTCTTGTTTGTGCATTCCACGGTCAAGTGGTGACCTTACATTCAGTATATTTAGCACTTCAGGTTACTAAACGATCTTGTTGTAAGAAGGAACTGAAAGATGTTTTCTTTCACTTGTAAATCGTTGCATGAGTCTTTTTGCATGCAGCTTGAATAAAGTTGCTAATACATATTTTAACCAATTTTCACAACAAAGGGTTCTGTAGTTTGCATTGAAATAAAGTTTTAAGGTTTCAAGATAAAAATGTGAGGATTTTGTTTATTTATCCAATAAGAAATTTTATTGATTCATCTGAAAAGCTTTGCATAAAACTGGTCTTCGACCATTTGTACAGCATACAGAAATGAAGAGAAATTTTCTTAGTTTACGATTTTTGAGAAATAATTACGTAACTTTTGTGGTTTGGTGTTAAGCATAGTTAAAATGTGTCATTGTAATTGATTGTTCTACTACTTTAAACGACCCTTTAATTTTGCTGAGTTTTGAGATGGTAGATTTGATAAAAGTTGAAGGAAAGTTTTCGAAGAGATTGTATTAACTTTTACAATTAATTTATAACTTTCCTCGTAGGCTTGAAGACCATTGTTGGTGCCTTACTGGAGGCTGTGCGGCGGCTCCGAGATGTGATGATTTTAACTGTTTTCATGCTCTCAATTTTTGCCTTAGTCGGTATGCAATTATACATGGGTACTCTTAGACAGAAATGCGTCACATTTGCCAACTTCACGTACGACAATTCCACCGAGGGCAACGAGACAGCCTGGTCATATGATGATGCCTGGATAGAGTATGCAATGAATCCTGGTGAGATATTCATTTTTATGTACTTAAATTATGTTTTTGAAAAAGATAAATTGAGGTAACTTGAAGTAGCTGGATTTGAATGAATTTTAGCTTGACATTGTCCACCGTCCATCTGGATATTCAGTTTTGTACGACAATTAAAATGAAATGGGAAGATAACAAAACAGTTAAATAGTACAAATATTGTGAGCAGAGCAAACACTGACCTGCGAAAACATCAGATATCATGAAGGAGTAAGCATCCCAAGTTTACCATCACATCTGCCTTTAACCCTATATTTTTTCATGTTAACGGTACGAATTTTGATATTGATGATTTCAGGAATTGTTTTGGGGGTCATAAGGTTTAAAGATACACGATTTATTTTGCTAAAAATAGAAAACATGGTTCTGTTAAACAATTTCTAAATGGTTTGGGTTAGGATGTTCGTACCTGCAATATGATTCTGTCTTATCAAGAAGGAAAGTGGATTTGCTTTCGAGATAATTTTATTTGTTTGTTTGTATATTGTTAAACTCCCTCTCGAGAATTTTCACTCATTTGAAGACATCACTTCTTGCCGGTGGAGAGCTGACATTTTTGTCCTGTACTCGACACTTATGTTCATTGAACAGTGAATGATCTTTTTTCGTGCAAGCACCTACTGTGACACGGAAACTCGGTTTAAACGACTTGTCTCCACCTCCTTCAGTGGGATTCGAACCCTCGAAGTAAGGGTCATCTCCTTACTTCGCGATTCTAGTGCAGACGCTCTAACCACTGCACCACGCGGGCGACGAGATATTTGTGTCAAATAGCGTAGCTTTAGTTGCTTAAAACAAAATGATTGGTTTCCTATTGCAACAACATAAAAATGCTTTCGGCCGGGATTGTTAAAGAGCTTTGCTTAGATAATTAGGGTTTCATGTGAACAACGGATATGACTCTTTTATTAATGAAATACGTTATTATTTATTGAAAATAAAAAGCAATAGATTCCAACATTTCAAAAACAGATAAACCCAAAATTTTAAAGGATGTAATCTTAACAAAAATTACTCTCAACTACTGTTGAACAAAGATGGTTGAAGGATGATGCAAATGTGTACCAGAAGATAAGTTGAGACCATAAGTTTGTAAGAGTATTGATTTGAGAAACTTGTCTAAAAATGCCTCGAAAAAAAGCTATTCAAGCTATCTTTACTGCACAAAGAACCCTTGCTCATAATGTTGAACATTAATTTATATATTTTGAACCTTTATGTTCAAAAATCAAAATAAACTAAACTGTTTTTTATGCATTTTAAAGCTCATTGGTACACGCCTGATGGAACCGAATACCTGATATGTGGAAATGCTTCAGGAGCAGGGTAAGAAATATTATATTAATTTTGCGTGTGCAATCAGTGCTTTGATTGTGTTTAATATGGATTTTTTAAAAACATGTACATATCAATATATTTTTTCGATTTTCAGACATTGTCCTCCAAACTACGTTTGCATCAACAATACCCACACAAATCCAAACTTTAATTTCACTCATTTTGACAACTTTGGCACTGCCCTTCTGTGTACATTCCGTTTAATGACACAAGACTTTTGGGAGAATCTTTACCAAATAGTACGTATGAATCTTAATTACACTATTGTCGTAACACGAAGAACTGTTCAGAGCTCGATGCTTACAGAAGGTTCCTTCTTTTGCAGACTCTGAGAGCTGAGGGTCCTTACCATTGCGCCTACTTTATCATTGTGATTCTGCTGGGCTCCTTCTATCTGGTGAACCTGATATTGGCCATTGTCGCCATGTCTTATGACGAGACGCAGAAACAGGACCAAGCAGACGCCGACGAAGAGGAAGAAGAAAGAAAGGTAAAGGCTAGGAGTCCGTTATGTATACTGAAGCTAGGAATCCATTCTGTATACTAAAGCTAGAAATCCATTCTGTTTACTCAAGCTAAGAATCCTGTCTGTATACTGAAGCTAGGAATCCATTCTGTGTACTCAAGCTAGGAATCCTGTCTGTATACTGAAGCTAGGAATCCATTCTGTATACTGAAGCTAGGAATCCGTTATGTATACTCAAGCTAGGAATCCATTCTGTATATACTGATTCAAGGAATCCGTTATGTATACTTAATCTAGGAATTCGTTTTACTGAAGTTAAGAATCCGTTATTTACTAAAATCTTTTAAAAGATTTGTTTGCTTACTAATACCAACAGAGTAATTGGAATAGTTATTAAATATATGTGTTGCAGTACGAAATTATTGATTTATTCTTAAATCCATGTACATGTGTTACAATATGAATAAATATGTCATGACGTATTTCTTTTCAAACAGGATTTAAATGAAAACTTAATGGTCTTTGTAATGTTTTAACAAAATTAAATACACTTTTCAATATCAAATTTAAAGAATATTTAAGTAATTCTATGCTTTAGATCAAATTCTCTCATAATTTAACATAAGGTATTGCCATTTGTATTTTCATGCAATTCAAATAATTATTAACTGTATAGATCCTGTTGTGCTATTTTTAGGATATTTCCAGCGTAAGTAAAGGTGGACCCGCTTAAAAGTACATGTATATAAAGTGTTACCAAAAGAAAACCTTTATTGTATGTCCAGAAAGTCAGATACTTGGTCATTTAATAACAATCTAATTTTGTAGAATCATTAATATGGTGTGGGGAAACCTATTTAGAACATTAATCAACTTAGAGAAATGTAATAATTAGAAGTTATTAATTGTATATATTCCCAACACAAGGTATTTAATCTACATTCATAGTCAGATGGAACTTACAAATGTGGCAGTCCATAGGGTTATGTATGGCTCTTTTATTAATTATAAAGCATGCTCATATTCAAATCTAATCAGATAATAATAACAGTTTTACGACGAAAACACAACATTGTTATTATAGAAGGCAATGCAAATCCATGCGGTAAGTAGTCGCACCGCGCACGGATAAAACATCCAAATTCCGATATACACACGATTGCAAATTTTATATTCAGGCATATTACTTATGTATTTTTGAAATGTATTCTATCTTTCTACTTATGACCGGACTTGTCTCGCATGGTGGAACATATATCATATATTTGCATGTTCAAACATGTATAACTCCAAGATAAACTACATATATTGAGAATTTACTGTTGAACAATGTACGTAAATACTTGAAGAACTTAATTCATTTGCAGAAAGGATATTTTGAAAAGTTGATAGATAGTAAAGTCTTGTTTTACATGTATTTTATAAATAAATATTTTTTTAAGTATTTTTTTTCTTAATGCTCTCTGTGTTTTTCTATATGCTTAGACACACAATTCGATTGAAAATCTCGGTGCTCACGTTTGCTCAGTTTACCCTTTCAATTCTAACTTAACATTAAAAATAAAATAACATGATCCTCTCAAACCTTTATGCCCTTTCAACTATCATGCATCAGACTGCAAACAAATTCCGAATTTTTTTGACTGACCAACCCTTTCTTCCAAAATTTGTGCTATTGAAGCGTTTTCCCATACACTTTAAAATTTAATAAATCTATTGCATTTTTTATTTTGTTACTTTTTATATTTACATAAATTGAAAAATTAAAACTCATAAAAAACTGATAGATACATACACATCCATCTCGAATTGATTTACATATATGTTAATTTTTTTAGAGAAACTATATCTTTAAAATGCAATATCTGAACAGATTCAACAAACAATTCACGACGGACTGAGAGAAGATTACCAAGAATATCTGGAGGAAAAGCTGTCCCAGGCCAAAAGTCATTCCGAGACATCATTAAGTGACCACGAGGGAGAAGACAATGCCGACAAAATCAGTGTTCGGTCTAATAAGCCGGAGGAAAATGGACAGTTCCTCAGTGTCAGCAAAAAGGTAATGGTCGTTGTAGCTACACTTTGGTGATAGTGAAGTATTCTAGTGTTCCAAACATTACTAACCATATAGTATTTATAAATAATAATGTGTTCTCCCCTCACACAACACGTGGTTAATCGTTTGGAGATTTTGCATGCATTTTGCACTTGAGTAGCATTCAGTGAAGAAGAATGAATCTGCTTTGAATGATAAGTTAACAAAAAATGTGTGGTTTTCCTTGCCTATTAATTTTACGCAGACACATCGCCATGACTGGCGTTAATGCAGTGCATATAATCCCAGTTTGCTTTCAGCTTCTTTACTGTGAATGTGCATTTTTTGCAGCAACCTAGCTTGAGTTTACCTGGCTCTCCATTTGTAAGACGAAATACAAAGAAGAAATACAATGCAAATCATGGTGACCACCAACCCCTAATGCTGGACAATCTACCTTATATAGATGACCCAAATGCTGTTACCCCTTGTTCGGATGACCTAAATATGAATTTGACCTATAAACAATTTCTTGCGTCTCGAAGAAATAGTTATGCGTCATTGCTAAAACGCACTGGCTCCTCAAGACGCAGTAGTTTTGCGTCACGTGATAGCAGACGTTCTCTCCCAAGGTCACCTCGGTCTCCATTAGAAAAACCCGGGAAATTAGATACCCCATGGGATTGGAAAAAACCAAAGGACAGCTCACATTTACATCCTCTTGATGCTGGGGAGCATGGTAAACATGTCGAGAATGTAAGTTTGGAACGGCACAATAAGATGTTGCCTTTTTGTAGACTCATCTTATAACTTTCCTTCTTCTTCTTGTTTCTCTTCTTATCAAGCCTGAAAACGAAATGCTTTTGTATTTTATAAATAAACCAATTTATATTTTAACTCACCTGAGCCAAATGCTCAAGTTTTTTGGTCGAAGAGTGTCCGGCGTCCGTCTGTCATTTGTAAACATTTCACATTTTCTATTTCTTAAGAACCTCTAGGTCAATTTCAAAGCCCTGAGAATTTGGTGGCATCTTTTGGAAAAATCTTCTTCTCAAGAACCACTGATCAAAAGAGGATATAAACACGTATGAAAGCCTCATTACATACACTTAATTCAAATTTGTTCATATCATATCCCGGGGTAGGGCTTGGCTACAAGAGGGGGTTGAAGTTTTACACAGGAATATATAGAAAATGTCTTTAAAAATCTTCTTCTTGAGAACAGCAAAGCCATGATTCGTCATACTTAACATGTATTATTATGCTTCCTGTCAGTTTGTCTCTATATAACCCATACCCTACTATTCTCGCATAGTGGTCTAAGGATTTATATAGCGTAAGCATACTATGCCGAAATAGTGCACGGCTTTATTTACTGAATAAAATTCTTCCATGCACATGCCGGGGATCGAACTCATGACCATGAGATTATCAGTCCGATTCCTTATCGATTACGCCATAGAGACGATCACTGCTTTGTATACTTTTATGAAATATATAAACTTAATTTATACAATTGACACAAGAAGGAGAAAATAGACAAATAATATTTGAAAACAGTTATATTATTCTAAGGAACTTTAGATTAATGTGTACAACAAACTTTCAAACTAATTACAGACAGATCGTTAGATGAACTGATTTTATAGGGTCATTAAAACGCTTTTTTATATGACACTTGATTGAAGGATGTAAAAGAATATTATCAATGAAAATCGACGTCTGCAAACAAATAATATATAGACTTAAATGTCTTTAAAAATTTTCATGAATATTTTTCTTAAGCACCTCAAATAGAGCATAAATAATTACAACAGTCAGCAAAGCCAGGGTTTGAGTGCACTCGCCTCCGGCTCGTGCACCATGTGTACCCTGCCTTATTTACATGTACATGCATAATGCAACACTATTATATAAATAGAAGTATCCCCAGGGACTGTAGATTCAACTTTGTTCCAATCATGACCCCAGAGGGTAGGACAAGGCCACAACAGATGACAAAGTTTACAATGGGAATATATTGGAAATGTCTTTAAAAATCTTCTCCTCAAGAACAACGTAGCCATTGAGCCATAAGACTGTAGAGTCTTATTAATACAGAAGTATCCTCAGGTAGTGTAGATTTAGTTTATTCAAATCATGACCCCTTGGGTAGGGCGGGGCCAAAAGAGTGGATTAAACTTATCCATACATAGAAAATTAGAAATATATAGGTGTACATGTAATGGTCAAGGGGCATTTGAGTAAAACGCTGTGAAGACTTTAAATAACGGAATGACCTGACAACCCTTGGAATGGACTAGCCAAACCAAAGGGTATAAAAATAAAGTTTTGAGAAAGTCAAGCATTTGGAAGCTAGCTTAAGAAGTTGCATTCAGAAGTTAGCTTAAGAGGTTGGGTCTTTAATCATCAATAAAGATGTTAAGGTACTCCATCCCTACTAGCACCAGATTCAATGAAATTGAATACATTTGGATTAAACCAAACATATGAATGACACATTTTAAAAAAAATAAAAATTTTTCCAGATATGACGTTTTTCCTTATATTTAGATTAACATTAATCAAAACGTTTAGAATCTTAAATATCATTCTATGAATTGCAAAATTCAAAGGCCGAAAAGAATTTTGTTTTAATGCATGGTTTGTTTCCCTATTCAACTTTTCACAACCCCTGCCTTTTTCCTTCAAAATATGTCCTTCACAAATGAAACATTCGAAGGTGATGGCATGTTTATTGGAATTACTAATCTTCCCGCTTGGTTAAGGACGATCGCTTTTTTTCATTTGTATTATCCTCTTAATTTAAAATAATATAGAGATTTAACCTAATGTATCCACGCTTCTTTGTTTCTTTATATGTAATTCTGAATTAAAACTGACGATGTTTGCTTTTAAACATAAAAAAAGAGACGTAGGAACTCGTATATTAAAGATCTTTTTATAAAGAACAGAGACTATTTGAATTAAGGACTATAAAAATAATAGACTCTTTTTTAGGAAGTTTTGCTTCAGCCTTATTTTAAAGTTTAACTGTCTATCAAAATGCTTTGAAAGAACTGGAAATAAAAAAAATATTTTTTAAGAACACATCTTGTTTAAGAAATGACTCGAATATTTCTCCAGGCAAAACCTAATAAGAAGTATTTTCTTTCTGAAGATAAATATAAATTCCAATTTTGAGAATTATGTTCTTTTGGCCTTATGCAATGATATTTCAAAAGACTCAGTACTCGGAAAAGCAAAGAATATTTAAAACGAGGCTTTTGTGGAGTTTTGTCACTTGAGCATTGTTTTATTATGTCTATATGCACAAAATATAAACAAGACTTTAACTACTGTAGGGTTCCCTACATGATTCCCGAATGGACATTGAAAAGAAGTCTCACGACGGGGACATGTGCCACCCTCATGCCGGAAAACATGTAGATCCGAGAGGTATTTGTACTGTGTTTTTTTTAATTTACTAGTCAACTTAATTCAAAGTATTTTTGTCGTATTAAGTATTCGCTCTCTTATCTAGATATGATGGTGATCAAGAATCTCCTGGCACACGCAGAGGGTCACCGAAACAGCAAACACAGTACGTTGTTTGTAAAATATCCTTTCGGGAGATATTTGTTTCTTATAATAATATTGAAAGATGTGATTTCTATAACTACAGAAGTAAAGCATGGAATGAGTGTGCTTGAAAGTTATGTTTTTCTTTGTTGTTCTAATTAAAAACCCGGTTTAATCTTGAATGTTAGAATAAGCATCTTTTTTCCAAAGGTATCATCAGTGAATTCCCCTTTGAGGAAGAGGAATTGCCTCTAAAGGACCGTTTATATAATCGCTTCTGCAGCTGGCATTGCTGCCGTTGTTATGTGAAGTTCCAGGAATTTATTGCGATGATCATCTTAGACGCCTTCGTGGACCTCTTCATCACCATTTGTATCCTTGCCAACACTGCGTTCATGGCGGCCGATCAACATCCTAAATCACCCGAACTAGCAGAAATTCTTATTTATGGAAACTACGTAATAATTAGATTTAGACTGAATTTGCTGTAATAAGCTATAATCGTAGTTCTCTGGATGCTAGTAATTATATTCCATGAATTATTTCAAGGGATTAAATATTTCTCTTTGAATATGTCTAACATTGAATTATTATTATTATTTTTTTTTTGCATAATACATCGCTTTGTATCTCAGTGTACAAAAATTAGATATCACATTAAGTAACGAAAATAAATTTTAAATTCATATTTGAGGTTTGAATATTATTCCAACTAAAAGCAGTTTACTTGCATTGCTACATTTAAGAAATACTAGTGAATCATTTTTAAGTTTTGAAGTAAAAAATATTTCTTACCCCCCTTTCGTTTTCTTTAATGAAAGAAATGCGTTGAGTACTAGCGTTTCTTCTTTTCAGGTTTTCACGGGTATCTTTGCATCTGAGGCTTTTCTAAAATTAATTGCATTAAGTCCACCGAACTACTTCAGAGATGGCTGGAATATTTTTGATTTCTTCATCGTGGTACTCAGCTTTTTAGAGATGGCGTTAGACGGTGTTTCCGGATTGTCTGTGTTGAGGAGCTTCCGTTTGGTATGTCTGAAAGCAACACCGTAGGAAAATATTTATCAGAGTAACATTGATAGTCACTAGACACAAATTATTAAAATCGTCCACAAATATGAGTGTAGGATAAACAAATGTTATCCTTCTGGTCGTTTAAGTGTAAAGTTTGCCTATACAGCATACCATAAATTAAGAGAAAAAGTTCTCAAGGTCTTTGCACTTATTGGACTGTCAGTTTTTAATTGCGTGGACCCTGAGGTCCACGCAGTAAATATATAAGCGAGGTTAAACCGGATGCCCTGGGCAAACGTCAGGATACGCATGCGCGAGAATGCTAGAGGGTTTGTAGTCTGTATCATCCAGATGTTTGCGTTTGAAGGTAAACGCAAACGTCTGGATGATACAGACAAAAGAATTTGCTCTTAAGACAACTTGCTCGTAGAATACATCGCCCTAGTCGGATTAGAATATGCAATTTCATTGACAAATTTTGCTTTTAAATTTGCATACTTCATTGTATTTATATCTTTATTGGCGGATCTTAATATACAAACTAAACATTGCTTCTATGGCACAAGCATTTTAAAAAATATGAAGAACTTGCAGTATATACTATTAGATAATTCAATAACTTGAATTTAAAACTTCATTCAACGACAAGTTCTAGCTTTTAAAATCGGCATTAGTTTTATGCATCAAATGACGAGGCTTGCAAAATAATTTGATACAGAGCAATTCAAATACAGTTTGATATATGTTTCATGTATACATGTGTGTGTGTGTGGGGGGGGGGGGGGTTCGAATGTTAGAAAAATTAAAAATCTGCGTACTATAGAGCTAAGCTACAATTGTACCATCAGATCTATTTTCTAATGATAGATTTCTTCCAAAATAGCACGACTTTAAAGATTTAAAATTAGAAAACTAAAGGGTAATCGGAAATGAAATTTAATAATTTTGCTATGAATGTAATATCAGTCAAATAGGCAGGTCATTGTGGAAATGTAAACGAACCTACGTGAATTCACTAAACCTAAACATTTTCTCTAATTGAATTTCGGTTGTGAGCTTTTCTGATCACATTTTGTCCGTCGTCCGTCCGTCCGTCCGTCCGTCCGTCTGTCCGTCTGTCTGTCCGTCTGTAAACTTTTCACATTTTCGACTTCTTCTCAAGAACCACCGGACCAATTTTGACCAAACTTGGTACAAAGCATCCTTGGGTAAAGGGAAATTTAAATTGTTAAAATGAAGGGACATATCCCCTCGCAAGGGGAGATAATCAAGAAAAGACAAAAATAGGGTGGGGTCCTTAAAAAATCTTCTTCTCAAGAACCACTGGGCCAGTAAAGCTGAAACTTATGTGGAAGCATCCTGGTATAGTGTAGATTCTAAATTGTTCAAATCATGACCCCCGGGGGAAGGGCGGGGCCACAATGGGGAATCAAAGTTTTATATAGAAATATATAGGAAAAATCTTTGAAAATCTTCTTCTCAAGAACCACTGGGCCAGAAAAGCTGAAACTTATATGGAAGCATCCTGGTATAGTATAGATTCTAAATTGTTCAAATCATGACCCCCGGGGGAAGGGCGGGGCCACAATGGGGAATCAAAGTTTTATATAGAAATATATAGGAAAAATCTTTGAAAATCTTCTTCTCAAGAACCACTGGGCCAGAAAAGCTGAAACTTATGTGGAAGCATCCTGGTATAGTGTAGATTCTAAATTGTTCAAATCATGACCCCCGGGGGAAGGGCGGGGCCACAATGGGGAATCAAAGTTTTATATAGAAATATATAGGAAAAATCTTTGAAAATCTTCTTCTCAAGAACCACTAAAGCCTTATTAGTATTTTCTAATTGTTAAATCTTTCAAAGTTTTACATAGAAATATGTAGGAAAAATCTGAAAATCAAGAACCACTGGGCCAGAAAAGTGAAACTTATGTGGAAGCATCCTGGTATAGTGTAGATTCTAAATTGTTCAAATAATGACCCCCGGGGGAAGGGCGGGGCGACAATGGGGTATCAAAGTTTTACATGAAATATTAATAATTTTGCTTATGTGGAGCATGGTATAGTGTAGATTCATTGTCAAATGACCCCCAGGGGAAGGTCATTGTATCAAAGTTTTATATAGAAATATATAGGAAAAATCTTTGAAAATCTTCTTCTCAAGAACCACCTTATGTACTGATATAGTGTAGATTTTAAATTGTTCAAATAATTCAAAGTTTTATATAAAAATATATAGGAAAAATCTTTGAAAACTTCTCAAGAACCACTGGGCCAGAAAAGCTGAAACTTATGTGGAAGCATGTTTCTCATAGGGCGGGGCCATTTGAAGTTTTACATAGAAATATATAGGAAAAATCTTTGAAAATCTTCTTCTCAGGAACCACTCTGAAACATATGTACCAATGGAAGGATCATGGGGTAGTGTAGATTTCAAAATGTCTAAATTATGATCAGTGGGGTAATGTGGGGATGCATTATGTATAACAAGGGTGAAATCTGGTAAAGAACAGAATGGTCAAAGCTTCTCAGGTGAGCGATGTGGCCCATGGGCCTTTTTTTAAAGGACAGCAACTTGTATAAGATAATAAAAGTATAGAATATTTTGTATCAAAACATAAGACTACGATTTGCTTTAGTTTGTAGGAGAGAATTTTCTACAATGTAATTAAAATAGGTTGCAGATATATAGATATTGTTAAATGTCAAACGAAATACAACCATTTTTTTACATTTCAGTTACGAGTGTTCAAACTTGCCCGATCTTGGCAGACATTAAACATGCTGATTCGCATCGTGGCGGGTACAATGGGAGCGTTAGGAAACCTTATCTTTGTTCTTGCCATTGTTGTGTTTATTTTTGCGGTGATGGGACAGCAATTGTTCCGAGACGGTTATCTTTCAGAATATGCCGATAATATGCCGAGGTGGAATTTCACGGACTTTCTGCACTCTTTTATGATAATCTTCCGAGTTTTGTGTGGAGAATGGATTGAATCTATGTGGGCCTGCACAAATGCTAATGGACCTGTGTGTGTTCCTTTCTTCCTTCTTACATACGTCATAGGAAATCTTGTTGTAAGTTTGAAGATTAAAATAAAAATAAATTGTTGAGCACTGGTCTATGAAAAACTCTTCAATAAGATATATATGTAATACAGCTCATCCAATCATGATATAATGTGACATTAAAACAGTGAAATATCTAGATGTTAAATATTTTCGTACATTTTTATTTGATTCAAGGATATAACTCGATTTATTCGTCTTATTAATGGAGGAATCTTGAATAACATTCTTGTGCTAGGCATATCTGGTACAAAATTGAAACATACTGCATATTACTGCAGGTGCTCAACTTATTCCTTGCTCTACTGTTGAATTCCTTTGGAGCTGAAAGCCTGAGTGGTGGAGAGAATGAAGAAGATAAAGAGCCCAACAAATTGTCAGAAGCCATTGGAAGATTTACAAGGTTTTGTTTTTAGTCACTACAGTGAAACTTGTCTAATCTTGATGTTGTGTATTTACAAATCTTGTCTTATACAATCTCAACCTGAAGTCCTTTTCAGTAAATTTCCATAAAATGTTATTATATAATCTGGCATATTGTCTTACCCGGCGACATTTTCTGGAACCAGTTCATTTCCGATTAGACAACTACATTACTGTACTATCTTTCAGAAGTCCTTAGTTAATTCCTAAAACAATACCACAGCTAGGAATAAAATATTAAAAGATCTTACATATTTTGAACATAATTTATAGATCTACGATCTTTTCTACCCTAAATCAGCAGAAATAAACTTAAATATTTAAATTATTACTAGTTGGAGTTGATAAGTCAACGTCTATTTGTCTATATAATTTTAAGTTGAAAGTTAGTGTCAAACATAAATGATAGTTAAAATATGGGATAATATACTACTTTGCCTTCGAAAGAAAGAACTGTTATAATTGTTATAAAGTGCCTTTGCTAACAAATTGGGAAAAAAGTCAATTTTAACTTTTTTATACAGTTGTATGACATGTACATACATGTATCAAATGATATAGATTTAAATAAAATTAAAGGTCTAAAATGGGCCTATGATTGCATATTATGGGAAATTCACTTTAGATTAAAAAATTTAATCTATTTAATCTATTTTTAAGAATAATTTTAGAATTAAATTTAATTTTGAGAATTATTTTAGGCACACCTTCTTTTTAAAAAAAATATATAATCACATTAAATATATAGAATATAGATGCAACCTGTCTTAATCGATTTTGTTTATATTATTACAATTAAAAGTGAAATAAAAGGATATGTAGGAAAAAGTTTAATATAAGATCTATATTATCAACGTGTTTATCTCTGTTTATGTTTTAGGCTCGGCAGATGGATCAAGGTCAAGGTCATTGTATGCCTTAAGGTGAAAATGAAGTCCAAACCCAAGCCCAACGGAGGAGACGCAAGTCCTCGTTTGAATGGGAAGGACTTGCCTGACGGAGGACAACCATTCAGTAATGGTACAGTGATTGAATTGCAGGCTAAACCCGAAGATACCGAAATTACTCTTCCAGGTTTTATTTTCACATTACATACTTACTTTTGTTAAGAGAGAAGTAAAGAGTATATGAAAGATCTAAAAAGCAAGTAATAAACATTTTACTTTTTAGTATACTATATTGACTGATTGTCAAATGAATTTTTCTATTAACAAGAGTACAATAGGAAAATCAAGAAAAATGGTGTAAACAAAATTGAAAACGTTTTGAGAAATTTAAGTAAAGAAAATAAAGTCTCTTGACACCGAAGATTTGAATCTTATCTCAGATTCTGTCATATTAAAAAATGTATTTAAATTATAAAAGATGTAATTCGTTTATAAAGTTTTATAGCCCATGATCCGTTAGCTAGAAACTTTTTTTAAAATAATTTTTTTTAATCACAGATAAACTGACATTGAAATATTTGATGCAATTTACTATTAAAATTTTCAATTTTGAAGTTTAAAAATTTCGGAATTTGATACTTACTTCATTCATTATTAACCTAAAAATGATGACAGGGCCAGATGTATTGTTTACTTCTGTCTTATATTAGTATGGCACATTGGTTGCTTTCGTTTTCTAAGTTTCCATTCAACATCACTGTGTTTTGTACCAAATATTAAATAATTTTATTTTTCCTTTTATGTTCGTAATCAGGAGAACTAGTGCTAGTGGAAAATCATTCACCTGGTAATTTTCTTTTTCTTTTTACCTTCAGTATTTTATGTTGTTCGTGGTTTTTGATTCATAATGAGCATTGGCATGTATTTTTAAAACAGCTTCATATGTATTTCTTAAACAACTTTGAATGTTTCTTTCGAGGAATAACATTTTAATAAGCCTAACAGTTTGTGATGTCAAATAAAGGATACAGTATTGTACTGTGAACATTTTTTGGTTCCAGATTATGTTTCACTAGATTTTAACAATAAATAAAATAGGGGAAAGGAAACTAATATTCTGTTATTATATACATCTTAAAGAACTTATAAATACGTTCTCTGTTGTTGTAAATCAATTTTTTCTAGTATATAAGTGGGTTTTTTTTAAACAAAACTAATGATAAAAATTTTTTACAATGTAGATATATTCATTTACATGTAAAATGAAGGTAGAATGTCTTATCTTTTGTCTTAAAACTTTTTATAACTTTCTTGTAATTAAGTACTTGTCTGTTAACAAGAACGAAAGAAATAGGATGGCAGAAAAAAAAACAATGTTAGAAGGAAAATTAAGACATAAGGATTAAAGGAAAGCATACATTATACTGCAGAATTCTCAATGACTGAAGCTTAGTGAATCATAATGGAAAATTCTTTTCTATTTTTTCAGAGAAATCAACGGGTATTTTGGAAAATGAGAAGGTAGGTTTCGTGGATTTTGACACTTAAAAAAAGCAAAGGATTAAATTGCTCATTAATCATCATTCGTATCTAATGCAGATGGAAAAAATTTTTTGTTCTAGTATTTGTTTAAATGTCTTCAAGTTTCAGTAATTTACTGTGATTTAAAGCAGTTTTGTAAAATCTAAATCATTACAAATTGGTATCGGCCTTAATGTAGAAAATTCTGTAATTGTTTTAAAATTGTAAAAAAAAAAATAAATTCTTTTTCAATTTGTTCTGTATTTGCATTAAGGAAACCTTATAATATAACAAAGCACAATAAACCACTAACAATAATAACCCTCGAAAAATATAGCAAAACTGAATTAATAAGTCTTAAGCTTATATAATACAGAAAATGGACGACGAAACGCGACCAAACAGTCGAGGTAGTCAACGAGAATCCCTAAGTTCCAACAGCAGAAACTCCATGTCTGATGATGACACAAAATTGAGCTTAACTAAGGTGGATGCTGAGGGTGAGCCAGAAATTAATGAGGTGAAGGTCACATATGCAAATTACCCTGACGACTGCTTTTGCAAAATATGCCGGCGAAAATGCCCGTGTTGCATCCGGTTTGAGAACACCAAATTAGGGAAGAGGTTCTGGAAAATACGATGTCTAGCCTACGCTCTAGTGGAACACAAATACTTCGAGACCTTTATTATAACCATGATTCTTGCCAGTAGTGTAGCTCTCGTGAGTATTTCCTCCGCATTTTCTGAAGACTCGAAAATATTTTCTAAGGTTCTGCTTAACATATTCTTTGTTTTATCAATTGTAGGCAATTGAAGACGTTTATCTGTCCGAAAGACCTATCCTTGCGATGATCCTTGAGATTACAGACAGGTTTTTTACTGCTATATTCATATTGGAAATGTTGATCAAATGGACAGCCTTCGGATTCAAAAAATACTTTACAGATGCTTGGTGTTGGCTCGATTTTGTAATTGTTGGTGTAAGTGCATTTCCAGATTAATGAAAAAAATATACAAGATGTCATAATTACATGTTAGTGAACATTGTATTGTAAATTTTGCATTTAATTATTCAAACTTTAGCATGTTAACTCTCATTAGAAACGCCTATACACGTTTAAGGAATTAATATTTAGTTAGAATTATAAAAATATATAACTGATATCTTTTCATTTTCTCTAGCCACCTTTTCTCCATTTTTTTTTGGGTTAAATATATTTGTATTTATTTATTTCAGATATCTATCATGATGTTGGTATTTGAGCTTCTTGGATTACAGAAAATGACAGCAATCAAAGCAATGAGGACTCTAAGAGCATTGCGTCCCCTCCGTGCAGTGTCCCGATGGGAAGGGATGCGGGTACTTAATTTTACGCCTTATATATATACTAGGAGGGTTGTCCGGTTAAATCATGGACAAACGTATTTCTCGAAAAATAATGGGCGCACAAAGCTGACATTTTCATAAAATGTTTATTTATCACATTTAAGAGCATCAAATTATTTCTGATGAAGTAAAGACATAAAGAAATTTATTAAGCTTTAATGTGCACAGGGTATGGTCCTTCGGCGCACAATCACAATCCCACGGTTTCGTTTGAGAATACATTATTCCATTTTAAAAATACATGTATCGATTTCAATAAGAAAAAAACTTTAACACTTTATTTAAATTGTTACAGGTGGTTGTAAATGCGTTGATCAAAGCAATACCTTCAATTGCTAATGTCATGATGGTTTGTTTGATATTCTGGTTGATTTTCGGGATTGTTGGGGTACAGTTCTTCGCCGGCAAATTCTACAAGTGTGAAGATGAGGACGGGGTGAAACTACCAGTAAATATTACTGCTAATAAAACGGAATGCCTGGCCAAAAATTACACTTGGGTAAACTCCAAAGTAAACTTTGACAACGTAATGATGGCTTACCTGGCCTTGTTTCAAGTGGTGAGTACTTTTCTTTTTATTCAGAAAATATTCCATGTGTTAAAAAGTACATTAAAATATAAAGTCCATACAAACAACAATCATTAATACAAGTTTATAAACCTGGTCAATGACATACGTGACACATTGTTTTGATTAAATAGCAGGCTCAGATCCGGGATTTTTTCCGGGGTCCCAAACCCATAAAATATCAACATAAAATTTTCGGAGTATATTTAATAAAAAATCTCATAAACAACCTACCAAAACTCATAAAACCTATTTCCTGTGTGTATGTATTCCCGCAAAAAGAAAGTAAATGGAAAATCGTTTTTGTTTAAGAATGGGGTAAAAACAATGATAGTTATTCCATCTCTTGTAAATGTTTAATTTTGTAAATTCCGGATTTTGTCATGCCTGCAATTAAGGTTCTCGTCTTGCAAAATCCTTTACTTAAACAATGACAGATATTGAATTTCGATCTTAACAGGCTACATACAAAGGTTGGATTGAGGTCATGACCGATGCCATAGACAGTACTGATGTAAGTTTAAACATTTGTCGCCGACAAATTATTACATTTCCTTTTCATTGATGAAAACAAATTGGCGAAATTAATAGAATACTAGTAGATAAAATTCTCTCGCATATCTTAAATATAAAGTCGATTCAATATTCCTTTTCAATAATAATAGTTTAAAGTTAAAATAGCCTTAGGAGCTTTTGAATTTAGGGTAAGGATATTATTTTATTTCACAAATTGTCCACATATACAAGTTCTTCATCCCTTATTCTTGAAGGACAACTATTCAATATGATATTTTAAGTTGGTTAATTTTATTACAGATTGATGTACAGCCAGATCCAGAAGTTAACGTGTACATGTATCTCTACTTCGTGTTCTTTATTATTTTTGGTTCATTCTTCACTCTGAATCTGTTTATTGGTGTCATCATCGAAAATTTCAACCAACAGAAGAAAAAGGTATGGTATATATTTTAAAAGTAATAGATACAAATGGGAAAATGATAGTCTGTATAAAATTTACAATTTAAAAATATTCTGTTAAAGATGAAATACCGGTATTGAAATTGAAATTATGTTTACCACAGTCTTAAGGTTAAAATAAGCACTTCTAATTATTAAAATATTTTACATACTGCTTCTTCATAAAATACAAATTCAACCAATACTAACTAAAAGTTTTACAGTTAATGACAGTGATTAATTTAATTTGATTTATTCATTTCAAAGTCAACATTTTTAGTCTTTTCCGAAGTAGAATAATTTAAAAACAAACGGACAATGTTTTATTTATGAAAGCACTTTTGTACCTCATATGTTACATGTGTAGTATTAATACATCAAAAAATTTTACTTTTTCATATGTTGTTTCTGATGCTGAGAATTTTGTTTTGTGAAAAATTATTTTCATCCCTTAATAGAAATGACAAAACATGGCATAGTATTACGATGTGTTTTCACACTTTAAAATTGTCAAACTCGGCATCTCCAGAATTTTCCCTTCCTTTGTTTTTGGATCCACTTCAGTATAATACTAGGATTATGAATTTATCTACGCACGAATGTTTACACAAAAGGTTGGAAACTTTTTGTGAAAATGTTCTCCAGTTTTCATGAATTACACTCAGTCCGATGTATCGATAGTAGGTCGTTGGTTGGTTAGACTATATTATTTTCAAAGGAAACGAGTTCTTATTTCCATGCGCCAAAAAATGAAAGGTTTGGAAAAGCACGACGAAAATTATTTTTTTCCTAAAAACTCCAGCTTACTTTCGAAACCTTAAACTGCAATATTTTAGCGTAACTTTGCATCATAAGTGCGGATTGCACTACAGTATTACTTTTTCTCGATATTTTCATCAACCATACACATCTTTGGGCAGGCACTTTTAATTCAAAACAAAATTGGTGGGAGGTCATATTCGATTTTGAAAGTTTTGGCATTTTAA
Source organism: Saccostrea cuccullata (assembly GCF_032062105.1). Taxonomy (NCBI): domain Eukaryota; kingdom Metazoa; phylum Mollusca; class Bivalvia; order Ostreida; family Ostreidae; genus Saccostrea; species Saccostrea cuccullata. The sequence goes on from NW_026924280.1 coordinate 126,593, forward strand.
TTTGCTTTGTTCTTTTTAAATTTATTTTCTGAATTGTAAAATTATATATGCATGAATAATATTTATTAAAAAACAGAAAGCCTTTAGGTCAATGCCTAGGTCCAATTTACATGTAATTCGTTCCGTCTGATTTATCGTAAAGGGACCCGTTACATGTATGTTGTCAAAATATACATTTTCCTAAAGGAAATCATTCAATATCGGATTCAAACAGTTGGAAAAGTACAAAAATTTTTAAATATTTTTTTTCATCTGAACATACATGATTATTTTTTAAATCCTAAACTAAATTATTTTATGGAAATTTCTATTCTTACCAAAGTTTACCCTGTAGTATATTTTTTCTGCATATTCTTTTAACATGCACAATTTCAGGCAGGCAGTATAAGTTCAAATAAAAGTTTGGGTTTGGGTCCTTTTCTATTTCTAAAATAGCTCAATGATACGATATGAATAAGAAACGAGCTTACAATTCAAAAAGATACTACTACAAGTGATGAATAAACTGGAATTAAATTACCATCTTAAGTGTTTTAACATCACCTTTTTCAATTTCTAACATCGTATATGACAAAAATGTTGCATTAGGCTGGAGGATCGCTAGAAATGTTTATGACGGAAGACCAGAAGAAATACTATAAAGCTATGAAGAGGATGGCAGCAAAATCACCCCAGAAGTCCATACCAAGACCTGGAGTTAGTTTCGTTCTAAGTAGTGTTGCGTGTATATTGGCTTGTGACGTCATCGTACTGGCGTGGCTATGTGACATAACTCTCTCTTCTCGTCTCTCTGTCCCTATAGTGTGTATTTAGCTCATTGCTTATCATGTCTAGCAGCTCATGACTGGTATATGCTTTCTAGAGACTTCCGTTGTCACGTTTTCACAAAATGCTTTTTGGTTACTAAAGGGATCAGAGTTTTCATATGTTCAAGTGCTTCATATTTGAATGCATAAAAACGATATTAAATAAATTTAAAAAACTAGAAAGACGTATAAATATGTAAGAGGAGGGTTTCATTCAGGAAGGCGAAACGTGACAACTGAAGAAGAACATTAATGGTTTGTTCTTGTCCCGGTGTAAAGAATCCCATGTACTATATTCATATGGCATTGTACATATACGGTATAGTGGTGTTGGGCATTGCATTATTCCACTGGTATAGTACAGAACCCTAACCTGAACAGGTAATCGATATTGTATTTTCCTGAAAAAAAAACCCATCATGGTAATGTGTCTCTTTGTACAGGCTGGTGGTTCTCTGGAAATGTTTATGACAGATGACCAGAAAAAGTATTACATGGCCATGAAGCGGATGTCCTCTAAATCGCCACAGAAATCTATTCCCAGACCAAGCGTTAGTTTTGATATTACTGACAAGATTAACAATTTGTAGATTTGAACACTTGGCATTCTATGTCATTTGAACAATCTACATCCGGGCACGGCATGTGAAAATACCGTGGTTTGCACGAGAAAACAGGTTCTTTTCTCTCCCCTCTAGAGTCTAATCCGTTTTTTCTTATTTCTGAGAAAAAATTAAAGGTGTCCATATATTTTTACAAACTAGAAAATAATGAAATACAACTGTTTTCATTTGTCTGAAAAATCACGGTATTTGAATATTTGCACCTTACTTCATTTTTATTGATATCCTAAGAAACTTTTTGTGAAAGGGTTTGAAGATTCTTCGCTCCAATCCTTGAAATTCAAATTAACAATTTTAATAGTGAACTCTGAACGTTTGTTATGGTAACACAAGACTAATATACAATTGTGTTTTATCATTTAATTAAATGTTAAATCAGTTGTTGGGTTTTTGAAGCCCTGTAGTATGTTTAGTGAGACGCACCGTTAGTAAATGTAGGACGGCACAGTAGGAAATGTTGATCTATATTTTCATCAGCATTTTCATCAAGTTAATCTTGTCAGTTTAAAATGGTAATAATATCGATTAATTTTTTTTTTGGTGCACTTAGAATTCTAACAAAATAACACAAAGTCACTTTTCAGCATGATATTCTTTCAAAGGGACAGCTTGGAGACTTCAGACATATCTTTTGGACAAATTTCATATATGCATGCTTATTGTGTATTTATTGTATTTCATCTTATATAACTTTTTCATAGCATACACAATTAATTGGATTCTTATATAACAGTAAATTTTTATTCTATTTCCTTTTAGGAAAAAAAAAATAAATTTAATTTAATTTTCTATGTAATATACATGTAGCATAATGTAATATATAACGATGGCTCTTTGGTAAATGTGTATTAAAGTTGAAAGGATAATTTAAAAATTTGAACTTAAGAAATGGTTTAAGTAATATTAAAAAAAAATATATTTCTGACTTTTTTCGTATATTCATGTTTATGCAGACATATGATGCAAGGACAGTTTATTGATGAAAATATTAAAGAAAATCTTCGGACATGAAATATATGTAAAATATCACAGTATTTAAATGAGAAGTTCTATATATCTGTGTATATTTTAGATTAAAAATTTCTTATATACTACATTGTACTTTATTTATGATTCAAAATGATAATTTAGATCGTATCAAAAGGAGAAAAAACATCGTTAATAATTTTAAAAATTTTTCTCTTCGAATAAATGCTGTTAATTTTATCCTTGATGAAATGACCAAATTTTGTATTAATTAAAAATAACCACAGGATATTGGTTTTTTTTAAAATCTAGAATATAATCATGGGCTGGATCTTTGATGCTGTGACCAATCAAAAATTTGACATTGGAATCATGATCATTATAATGCTAAACATGTTGACAATGGCCCTCGAACATTACAACCAATCGGAACAGTTTACCACTATCCTCAACTACATCAACGTGTCTTTTATCATCATCTTCACTGTTGAGTGTGTTCTTAAACTAATTGGACTCAGACATTACTACTTCAAATTTCCCTGGAACATCTTCGACTTTGTGGTAGTGGTGTTGTCTATATTAGGTAAGACAATCTAATTTTTGTCACAATCTTTCATTACATGGCTTTTCATATTGTACAGTTTCACAGTTTCATTTTGTTTATTTTTTCATTGCTTCTTCGATTATATGAGCGCAAATTGGGAATAATGTAGAATAAATTATTAAATTAAGGCCTAGTTTTATCTATTGCTAAGTAAGCTATTCTGTTTGTTTGTAACAGTTCGTTAAATTTTGTATTTTATCAATGAAAATCTTATTTTTCAATCAACCTGCATAGAAACAATATACATGTTTTAGAAAAGAATTCTTAAAGTGAAATTAGTTGAATCCACTGGTTGCAATTACTGTATCTTTACGCTTATAACGGAAAAGAAAACAACCCATAGAAACATTTTACCTTTATTTGGCTAATATCTATTATTCATGTTGTCAAATTGATTTTAACTTTATTAAAGTAATTAAATATTATTTGCACGTTTCTGAAATCGACATCAGACTAAAGAAAACAAATTTTTATTTATCTTGTTTTCGGTGCTTTATCAACTTTCCTATCTTATTATACCTTGATGGTTTGGAATTTATCAAATTTTCAAAACCATGCTTTCAAAATCACTTGATTCTGAAACGTGATTTATTGCTATCTATTTCCGATGTCTGAACGATTTTGAAAGGATGAAATTAATAGGTGAAGGAGAACAGAAAAGATTTTTTTAAGGGAAAAGCAATTGTTTGCTTGATGATATAAGAAGCTAGACAACTCTCTAGAAATCTTTTTAAAGTCATGATACTAGCTCCAGGGAAACAGACGAAATAGTAGGGTAAAGTTTATCATTTTAAAAAACTTGAAAGTTTAAATCTGCTTTAATTGTAGATGAAAAGAAGGCAAGCGTTTTCACGATTTAAATGAAAAAAAAACAAACAATCAACCAACATTTTAGGGTCATGTCTGTTTAAAGGTTAAATCTCAAGGGTGGGACTTAATTGGACATACAAAAGAAACATTACTTGTCTGAAAAATTTATCCTGTAATTGTGGATGTCAGGAAGGCAAATAGTAGTTTGAATAAGCAGATATCCTTCTACCAAAAATTATGAAATCAAGTCTTGAAGCCCTATGCAGGGACAACATTGGACAGGTTATATTTTACAAATCTAATATGAAAACGTCAAGTCCTGAATATAGGGCAAGTAAACTGTATGCATGATAATAATCTCTTTACAGAATGTGAAATTCGATCAATTGTATTTTAAATATCCCCTTTATTTCCACTCCTGGGCATCAATCGTATTGATTGATTGTGTATTGTTTAACGCCCCTCGAGAGAATTTTTCACTCATATGGATTATCAATTGCTGGTAGAGAGTTGCAAATTTTGTCCTTTACTCGGCACTTAGGGCCATTGAGCAGGGAGGGATCTTTTTCGTGCCAGCACCTACTGCGACACAGGACCTAGGTTTATACTGTCTCATCCGAAGGACTGATCTCCATGTCCCACAGTAGGATTCGATCCCGCGACGTAAGGATCACTTCCTTACTTCGCGACTCTAAAGCAGACGCTCTAACCACTGCACCACGCGTATTGATACGAATTGTTAAATTCATATTCTAGGAATCCAGTGTCCCAGTCTCATGAATGGCCGAGATCATAGATGGTGATTACAAGAGAAAATACTCAGATGACTGTCAAGGCCCATGGGCCTATTTTCTTATATATCTGGCATGATAGGATGATAAGGCAATTTTAGAAATTGGTTTAACTCTATTTTCATTTTGGTATATGAATTTTGTGTCTAAAGGATTCCAAATTTGTTATTTTTTGTTTGTTTTTTATTCCTTATATCAATCCACCAAATAATTGCCAAGGAAAGGCTACAAAATAACTGCTTTAATAATCGCTCCATTTTACACACGGCTTATTGTAATTTTACCCTGCACTATTTTGATTCCTTGCATGACTTTTCTATACCCAACTTAATTTTTTTTGACAATGCTATTAGTTCAATGGTGCATGGAAACAGTCACTTCTATATGTATCATGCTTTTGCTATGCATTTATTGTACCGTATATTAGTTATTTTATGCTAAAAGTAATTTACTCTATTATCATATATAGGAGAGATAGTCAGTGAGTAAAAGTGTGCTGGGTGACCTCCCCCTTGGTGCATGGAATAATTTACCCTTACAAACCAAAACTTTTGACAACATATATAAAACATGATATGTTTCAATGCCTAAAATTTCTTTCTGATTAATAAACTACCGATTATCAGTTCAAACTCTGGAGTGTTCTGATGAAGTTTTTGTTGATATGTGAAACCCCCTTAATCATGTCTTTATTTGAAGTTTTTTTCAACTAACTTTATTTACTTCATTATGTCTATGGCGTGCTGTTTTGTTAATAGAAATCTACAATAAGTTGTTTGTAAAATGAGATATACAAAAGTCTAAAGTAATAATAATAGAATTATAAGAAATTGATTAACCCCTCATCTCATTAATCTTAATGTTTAAGTCACTTTGGGATTTCCTATTCTTCCGGAACATTGTTCTATATCTTTTATGTTACGGAACACCATCACGGGTAAAATTCAACAATTAAGGAGAGGTGGCACATTGTTTTCATACACGGCATTGAAAAAGTTTGCCTTGACAGGCAAATGTAAGAGATTTACAATAATTTGATTTGTCAACCATTGTTGTATTTGAAAGAATTTGTTTTTCGTTACTGTCAAATATTGGGGCTTATTTTTTGCAGTTAAGTATGTACATTTAATGCCAATGTTAATTAATAAAATTAAAAGACAACACATATTTAACAAGTATTGAACGAAACTCGTTAAAGAAAATATCGTGTAATTCTTACTTCGTCAATTTTGGAATGATATATTATGTGTGAGGGAGAAATTTGTGAATAATGCCCTAACGGAAAATTAGCTCTTTGTAAACACAGTCACTAATAAGTACTACTCTTTATTTCATGTTTGCATCTTTTTCGTATGATTTTTTGCATGTAAATCATCACTAAGTGTTTCATATACTAATTGTTGTTCTTGTGGACCGTTTTAGCTACTATAAAGGACATTGTCTTTGTTTTTCATCAGTTTAACAATAATATTTTATTGTGAATTGCTATATTTGAAAAAAATCTAAATATTAACATTCTAATGCATAAATCAATCAATATATCGATATGAGGTATAATCAATTAAGTGACAGAAGTACACAACATATACTTTTGAAAAATAAAACCTCTTTGCTTGTCTATATCAAAAGATTCATAGGGTTTTAATTCTAATGCATTTCGAGATATTTTAATAAAGATATGATACAAAGACTGTAATATTTTGTAGGTGTGGCCCTAAGTGATGTCATGGACCAATTCTTGGTCTCTCCTACTCTTCTCAGAGTTGTTCGAGTGTTTAGAGTAGGAAGAGTTCTTCGCTTAGTCAAGTCGGCAAAGGGAATACGAACTTTGTTATTTTCACTAGCAGTGTCGTTGCCTGCTTTGTTTAATATCGCTTTACTGCTGTTTCTCGTAATGTTTATATACGCAACATTCGGGATGAGCTTCTTTATGCATGTTAAACATCAATATGGAATAGATGACTGTTTCAACTTTGAAACCTTCTTCCGTAGTATAATATATCTGTTTCAAATGTGTACATCTGCCGGCTGGAATAGTGCCCTCGCCGGGATTACAAACGAAGAAGACTGTATAGAAGAAACACAGACTTTCGATAATGGAACGACAATATGGAAAGATTGTGGTGACTACAAGATAGGTGTGGTTTACTTATGTTCCTATTTAGTACTTAGCTTCCTTGTAGTGGTGAACATGTACATTGCTGTTATTTTAGAGAACTTCAGTCAGGCTACTGAAGACGTTCAGCAAGGTTTAACTTCAGATGAATTTGATCTTTTCTATGAGAAATGGGAGAAATTCGATCCTGAAGCTACTAAATTTATTCCCCTTGGTCAGTTGTCCGATTTTGTTGACTACTTAGAAGAACCATTACGACTTCCAAAACCAAATCATTTTATGCTTGTGAAACTGGATATTCCTATTTGCGAAAATGATAAAGTGTACTGTAGAGATATTTTAGATGCTTTAACAAAGAATTTCTTAGGAACATCTGACACGCCTGGGGAAATAGATGTCAATGAAGTTGAGAAAGATAAGGAAAAAATTGAATACAAGGTAGTTAGCTCAACACTTTTGAGACAAAAAGAACATTATGCTGCAAGAGTAATCCAAAAAGCCTGGAGAAGATATAGAAATGAAAGGGGCAGCTTGCCATCTCCACCACCATATGATATGGTAATCAGTAAGGAAAGTGATATGATCACAAGCAAAGGAAGTGAAATGGCAACCAGCAAGGATAGCAAAGACACAGCAACAACAGTTAACGGAGATACTGCTAGCACAAAAAGTTTAAAGAGTGATACTTCCAATAAACAGACTGCTGGAAGTTCGGTTGATGTGCATATAGAAATTCCGGAATCAGAAATTACTGAAGAAACAGCAATGCTTTCACCGGAAAATAGAACAGTTGAGTTACGTGCGGACAGTGACGTGGTAGCGTAATGAAAAAGAATACTAAATTCGGCAGGAAAATTCGAATTGTGCAGGGCCCGGTGACTAACGGGACTCTGACTCAAGAACGTAAAGATACTCAAAGTGTACTGCATGTCTTTCTATTTATTGGTTTCAGGATGCAATTATTTATCTTCTGTATTGCGCATGCTTCGTAATGCAGATTTTGTGATGATTCTCTCTGTTATTTGTTACCTAGATTAGGCAAGTTGTAATGGCATCTATTGCAAACAATTAATACAGAGAATGATTGTTCAATTTTTTTTTTGATAAAGAAGTTTTCTGGATTGTCAATTTTGCACTAGTATAGATCATGTGATGTATGAAATTTCTATTATATTTGAAAATATTCCTGATTGATCATGAAAGAAATTTAAATTTAGATCGTTTGTGCATTATTCTGCGGTACGAATTGAACATCTAAAAGCACAGCATCAAAATGTGTCCAAACATTAGTTCTGTGGTATCAACCACCTGCATGAGAGATTTTCATGTTTTTCCCAGGCCATGCAATAAGATAAATTTGCTGTTAAAGATTTTATGTAATAAAATTCATAAAAGTAAATTTTCTCTAAATTGAATGCCCCTCTATACAACACTGCCGTATATCTCTTTCTACTACATATTCTATCTATTGAGAGCTGCTTCGCTAATCTTTCCCAAGGAACATATTTATAGTTTGGAAAGTAGATGATATTAAGTTTTACTGCGTGATACTACACTCTTAATAGTAACTGTTGCTCAACACTACTGTAATCGTGCTTGTAATATTATTAGCTATACATATATGTATATGAATTTGGTATGGGGTACATCACATCTTTTTTGCAAGAGAACATAATACATGTATACCAAATATGCCCGATTCCATACAGTATTGTTGTAATTTTTTGAAAAAAAACATTTCTGGTTTTTTTTTCATTATTTTGAATTTTTTCTGTATCTGGAACCATTTTTGTTAACTGACGAAAGTGCATTGCATTCAAAAGAATGTCTTTGGCATTTTATTGTTAGATGCCTTTGTGATTTATGTTAATCAGAGTTGAAAGTTTAAGCCTCGCTCCCCTTGTTCAATCATACATGTATGAAATATGTCACTTTTTTTCAAATAATATTCCAGCATGATAAACACAAATTCAACATACCTTGCGGAATTTAAAGAAAGCTCTTGTTTAGAAGACATTTTGTACAAGAAAGTCAGATTAATTTTGGTGAGAGGAAACTCTTTTGCCAGAGGGACTGTGAATCTTTACAAAATACAATTTCCTGCGAAAGAAAAATAAATTTGTAATATAATGATATATATATATATATATATATATATATATATATATATATATATATATATATACATTAACAACTTAATTCATTGAAGAAAAGGCATATCTTATCTTACAACATGCTTAAATATGTATATATATGTATAAATAAATCGTGTTAAGCAACCCATCGCGAGATATACATACCTTTAAAAAGAATATAACTAAAATACGGGTATCTGTTAAAACCTTATTCCAGTTTCGAATGGCATATGAACCATGATATTATGTCGTTGATATGATAAATAATCATAGCTTATGCAAATATGAAAACTGTTAAAACTTCTCAATTTATGATGTAAAACATCTAAAGTGCAGTTGAACTACAACCCTTATTATGTTTTGTACATGTTTAAAGTATGTATTGGTTGAAATTGTTTAGATATTGTTTTCCTTTACAAGGTATTTGTTGTTTCTCTGATTTCATGTGATATTTTATACGAAAACTGGGCTTTTCTTGTTGCACTTAACTTTGCCAAATTAATGTGAAATTCTATGTAGTGTCTGCTTTTTACAAGATTATAATCCATTTTATGCAGTTGCTATATTACATGTACATGTTGTAAGGAAGAGTTCAAATGTTTCTGCTGTTGGAAATCTTACCATTTCTTTCTTTTGGGAAAAGAGACACACCCCACAAATAGCAGTACGATAAATGTTTTTTCTTTCAATGCTAAAACTATTTATTATGTTAATTTCCATTCTAGGAAAAGAAAAAAGAAAACATTAGGAAAATATGTTTCAACCTGTAGATCATGCAAATTGTACATGTTTTGTAAAAGAAAGGTTACATGTTGGTGTATCTCTGAAATAATACTGTAAAGCATTTTTAAATAACACTAAATTTTTAACTGTTGAATGATAGAGTATGGGTGAAAATGCGTACATTTTCAATCTTTATATATATATGCACAATAATGAGTTTGGTACAAGGAGAGAGCTATGTATGAACATTATTATAAGATAAGCTTTTTTATTTGCAAATTTCTGTAAATAAATTTATTACACAGTTTAACGGAGTGAGTCATTATTTTTAAAATAGATTTCATCTGATCATAAAATTGCACCTGATCGTGTATTTACAGTATTCTCGATCTAATTTGAAGTTGTAAACATTTCTATGAAGAGGAAAATTTTGTTATTGCTAAATAAATAAAAACATGTAAGTAAAAGGAATGATATTAGCGTTCTAAAAAACGAAAACATATTTTTTTTTAAAACTCAACAATGTGTATCTGCCTGTGCCAATGAGAAAAAACCTTGTTGCAATTTTACAAATTTTTTTCCTACCCTTGTACTTGGAATTAATTTTTATTCTCTAACTTAGTGTACATGTTACAATTTTTCGGAAAGGTTGAAATTTAACACATTTTTTCCCTACGTTTTTACTAAGAATCCAATTTTATTCTCTAACCTATTTTTTTTTCTGAAAGAAAACAAAGGTTACCAACTATCCTAATAGGTACAAGGGCTGATCAATCAAAGATTGTACGTGTACACAATCAGAATTGCTTAATTGTAAAATGATAAAGAATGATTCATCCCATTTTACATTACACAGGAAGAAAAAGCACTGTTTATTCAGTATTTTGTTTATACATGTACATGTTTGATAATAAAATGACCTTCTTTTAAGATTTGGAATCCAGTATAAAGATAATATATCGATGTACTTAAATGTTAAAATTATTGTATTTTAACAGAACGTAGTGTTAAAGATTTTTCCTTTGAAAGAAAATGGGGAATATTTCTCGGAGTACCATGGGTGAAATTAATGCTAGGATCCTTTTAAAATGCTTAAGATAAAAACAATTATAGGTTGGATCGGGTTACATTGAGGCTTAAATATTTCTGTTGGTAGGTCACACTGTGACCATGCAACCCTGTGTATGGTCGGGCAATCGGGAAAATTCGCAACGATTTAGTGTAAAGTAGTGGCCTAGCTTCATGCATTTTAATTGTACACGTCTGTCAACCTTCTTCTAAATTATCGATAATATAAACTTACATTAGCATTGTGTCAGCCAAAACATTTGCAAAAGGTCGACTTTAATAAGATTGTTGATATCCTTGCATCATCAACTTATTTTGTATAGCTTGCCTCGTTTTAGAAATCGTCTGTACGTATAGCATGTACTTGTGTATCGTATCAATTCGGAACAGAAACTCCATATACAGCTGAGAGTTTTATTCAATGTTCGATTATATTACATGTATAAGGAAAGTTGAACATATCAAAGCTATAAATTATATTTTAAAAAAAGTAATATCTTTCAGTTGAGGACATATTAAGATGATAATTCTTTATCGTTGCAAACTTCACCGTCCTAGTTATATATTCATTTCTTTATATCAAGGGATATTTTTTGTTTCCTGAATATTAAATTAAATAAAATCTGATGATTTTGAAGTGGTCTACACTTTGCTTGCTGAGTTAATCATAAATGCCCACAAGCTTAACACAAACTTTAAACACTCCCCGAAATCTTCTAAGTACTAAGTGTGTAGTGACTGATTGACTACCTCAATAATAACTGACTTTTTTAAAACTAATGTGAATCAGAAAGTGCGTTGCCTTTGAACAAGATGTTATTGATAGCAGTAGAAGTTACCTAAAAGAAACGCAATTTGACTAACTGGAGAATATGAGATAAAAAAAAATATGAGCTAAAAATTGAAGTCTTTTAATCCTAAACACGGATACATTTTATTATTTTTTTAGGGAATTCCTAATTAAGAAATTGTTTTAAAGATGCAGCGTTTATAGTTTTTTTTATATAACAACAAGTGAGTTATCCAACTGTTATAGAGATGATTGAACTTTTATTTTTCATAAATGAATCTCGGATAAAGTGATCAAGAAAACTTTTAAGTAAGTGTGACTATTATATTTCAGAGATTTTAATATTTGATAGATATCATTCACGGTAGCCCAAGTGAATAGTCGAGAAATCAAAGATACAAGAGACTCGGGCATATTAATGCAGCTAGTCCCCCTCTGCAAAGAAATGAACCCATGCTTCCATTACTATCATTCTAATTGTATTTGTATAATGAGAGTAATACATGTGTATTTACCTTTCACACATAGGTTTATAACTCTGTATTTAGCACGCTTAAGGCAAGTAAAAAAATTTCTTATACTAGTATTCGCTGTGTAAATTCATAATGACGTAATAAAAACTTCATCAAAAGTTAGGCTTGAACAACCATATATACTATACCTGTAGTATACTGTATGTGATATTCTCCGTTGTTTTGGGGGTCTTTGTCGCCCAACCCCAAATTTTTGTGGTTCCATGTTTTCATATCTTCAAAAGAAGATAATCACAAATAATCTGGGGTTTTGTCTCTTTCTCATATTTTTCCTCCCCATCATTTCTAATTATGTATCCCCTTCCAAGGGAAGACTTTGTTTTTGTTGATTTTCGTTATTTTATTCTTCTTCATCATCCAAATTTTGGATAGATGATCTTAAGACGGGGTGTACGCCACAAAAACGCCAGCTATTTAAAAGGCCAAGGTCATACTTTAACATCAAAATAGAGTATAGGCCATAGTTTGAGTACGCTTTGATATTAGGACTTCAAACTTGTAACATTGAAAGAAGACGTTAAATACAAACCACACTGCACCAGAAATTTGACCATGACCCCTTTTTTCAAGGTCATATAGAGGAAAACATGACTTGACCATAACTTGAGAACATTTGGACTTCAAACTTGGAACATGCAAAGGAAACATAAAAGAAGAGCGCATTTGATAAAAATGTTTTACCTTAATCCAGTCAATATAAGGTCAAGGTCAATCTTTCACATCAAAATAGAGTCCAGCCCGTAGCTTGAGTGCCCTTTAATATTAGGACTTCAAGCTTGTAACAAGATGACATTGAAAACAAGATGCAGTGCACCAGACCTTTGACCTTGTCCTCTTTCTTCATCAAGTTTAAATAAAAAAAAACTTATCTAGACAACAACTTGACAACCCTTTGACATTAAGAATTCAAACTAAAAACATGGAGATAAAGTATAGGTGAAGGGTGAATGCCTACATTTTTTTTTACCTTGACCTATTCTTAAAGTCAAGGTCAACATTTAACAAGAAAATATTGTCTAAATCATAACTTGAGATCTTTCTTGACATTAGGATTTAAGTTTACATGTGTACATTAGGATTTAGGAACAAGTTAAGACAACATTAAGCCTAAATGCACTACGTCAAAATGTTTGACATTGACCACTTTCTTCATTCAAGGTCAAATAAAGAGAAACAAGACCAGACCATACCTTTAGATCCTTTTGATTTCAAGACTTGAAAGATGCACTGTATTATTATTTTTGGCCTTGATCGTAAAATTGCACTTGTTAATGTTGGTAAAGAAGGGGAGACATGTGTTTTTTGTAAAAAGAAAAAAAAAACAACAACAACAACAAAAAAAACAACAAAAAACAATACCCACTGTTACAAATATCATATTTCACTTTATTGATATAAAGACACGGACACATTTTGTTCTGGGAATTTCTGAAAATAATCTCAGGGGTAAGAGCGAAAATTTTACATAATCAAGTACATGTATCATTTCCCCCTTTCGAGAAATTGTTGAGAAGTGCTTACTTTGTATAGATGCAAGTTCGTTATATCTCCTTGCAGAATTTGTGTAAAACTGTGCAATCATCAGGTAATATTATGTATTCTTTAATTTTAGATCTTAATAAATTATTTCTTGTTTATTCTATCAATCTCTATATATTTGCTAAAGTTGATAAAACCGTAAAAACTAACAAGCACTTTTTAATCACAGTAAGTCGATATATATAAATATTTTCTTTTATTCTTATCAGGGAAAGGTGTTAAAAATCTTTGATAAATACAAGTATCATCAAGTGTAATTCAAAACTTTCAGTTGAACGGTTTTTAAATTAAGCGTTAAGCTATATATTTATTTCATATATATTTATTTGATTTGTAAAACAAAACAGGAAAATGACAGAAACTTCGTTTAGCCTTCTGAGGCCAAAATCAAACGTCAAAAATAATATCCCAGAAGGGGAGTCTCCTGTAGATGTTGATAGAGAAGAGAGAAAGAGTTTGACGCCCAGAACAGGCGGGGAACCGGTGCCAGACGGAAGATTCAAAGAGGGTAAAAGATTACCCTCCTTCCTCAGAAAAAAATTTCCAGTAAAATATCAAGGAAAACCTTTGGAAGACATTGACGAATTTTACAAAAATCGAAATGTAAGTGATATGTGGAGGGGAGTAACAAATAAACTTTATATTTTTAGAAGTTGAAACATTCTAAGACAATTGAATATGCAAATATAAAATACGAATAGTTTTTAATTTTTTTAGAACTGTATGGTACTAGTATTTTGATATTAATTTTTATGAATAATCGTATAATGCCTAATTATTTTGTTCATGGTGGATTATTACATGTATTTTAAAAAGATAACTGAAGAAGTATTTTATTTGTCAATTATAATTGTCTTCACTATTTTCTCCTTCCTGTAGACGTTTGTGGTGATTGGAAAGGGACTGTTCATCTATAGATTCAGCACCTCCGACGTTTTCTTTTTGTTCAACCCCTTTCATCCACTTCGGAGGATTGCTCTCTTCATTCTTGTTCATCCGTATCCTTTATGAAATCAATGACGTATTTAAAAATTAAAAAATCTCACCCGGTTTCGCATAAAAAAAATTATTACAAAATGATTATAATGTTAATATTTGCAATGTTCCTTAATTGTTTCCTTATCATTTTAAGGTTATTCAATCTGTTTGTTACTATGACAATACTCATTAACTGCGTTTTTATGACAATGGTTGAATACCCGGTATTCTGGATTGAGTAAGTCATATTTGCAGAGAGGAAATGTCTTAAATGTCGGGTATCTCTTTTTTAAGTTTCTTTTTATTGTGTCCTTGAGAAGAAAATCAATACTTTTACAAATTGCGGAAGTAATTTTTTGCGAAGATGCTTAAATAACCTTTTAAAGCAATAAAATACTTGCTGTAGTGTTGTCAAGACAAAATCATATATTTGAAATTAACTGCACCCCTTTCCTTTATACATAAAAGTAGGATCAGAGTAAGATATATGATCTGATTTAGAAATATAATTTTCTTTGACATTGGCTTGGTGTATGTTTGTAAGACAGAAAACCTTTCCTCCAGCTCAGAACAATTCAACATGCAATTTGTTCACCGGGCACACCAAAATGCAACTTAATTGATCTTTAAAGCACTGTATTTGAAGTATCAGGATAAGTCAACATTTAATAATAAAACATTTTTTTTAAATTCGTTCCTTTAAATCTATTTAAAGATTTTATTTGCCCTTTTACAAGTTATTTTGTAATTTAATAGCTTATTCATGGGTTTAAAAAAAGACAAATGCAGTTTTTATTTTGGAAAATAAATTTTGATTTTAAATGAAAGTTTTAATGTCATTTAGATATTTATTGACAAGTTATATAAAACAAATAAATGATTAATTAAAAGCAAATCGTAGGCTCTAATTAAAAAGTTTCCTTTTTGCAAATAGAAACATTTATTTATATTCTCTGAAAGAATAAAAAGGTAGAACATAATTTTCAAAAAGCAACTCATAGTCACGAAAATGTATCAATCTTTAATTGTTGAGATCTTTTTTTCATAAATGCTATTTCAAATATCCATCTTCTTTGCTAAAATTGGCAATGCTATAAGAATCTCACTGTGATTTTTGAGGGAATTCTTATCGAATAAAATTCCTAATTTAAAGCATATGCAGATCATGCACCAAATAGAGGAATAAGCGTTTTTCGTTATCTGATTATCATTTACTGAAGGTATATATATAATGAATACATACAGGTGTGTCAGTATACAATTATATGTCGAAGTGAGTTGGTACTGCCAATCTTTTTTTTTTTAATTTAACCTTGGATAAAATCCTTATAAACTAAGGTCCCGTGTTACAGTGTAGGTGTTGATCCACCAATGCTCAATGACCCTGAGCGCCGAGTATACAATGTAGTTATAAATTTGCTGCCCTCCATTGGGAAATTGTGGCAAAGTGTGGCATCTCCATATGAGTGAAAAATTCTTGAGAGGATCATTAACCAGCAAACAAAGATTAAGATAAATCTTGGTCCAGTCGAGTTTGAGATAAAGCTTGTTAATTGAATGCATCAATGAAAAAGAACATTTCAGTTGTTTACTTTTTATACATTCCTGCAGATACATATTTGTTGCTTGTTATACCGTTGAAGGAATGATAAAAGTCTTGAGTAGGGGACTGATTTTGAATCAATTTACCTACCTAAGAGATCCCTGGAACTGGTTAGATTTCGCCATCCTGATATGTGCGTAAGTAATTCAAATATAAAGTACCTCTTTCAAATCCATTCAAACCTCTTGCTTGTTTCAATTTTTCCATTTATAATGAAGATCATAACAAGGCACATAAGAATATAAGTGATATACAGTTATTTCGCCTGAAGTAAATTTGGACTGTCACGATGTTTATTTTTATTTTGGAATGCAAAAAAAAATTAGTTTTTAGTTCAAAATACATGTAAAATGTTATATTGCGTAAGTGTTTGTAAATATTTATTTTAAAACTGGTTCATAATTCTTTCAACAGATATTTATCTTTGTGGTTTGAACTGGGAAGTATATCAGCAATGAGGATTTTTAGAGTACTTCGTATTTTGAAGACTTTTGTATATATACAAGGTAACTGTTGAATAATACAATGATATTATGATTAAATTAAAGAAAAAACAAAAACTAGATGTTTGCACTATAGATAGACTTCATATGATGTATTTTGTATTCGAACTATGTCTCTTAGTCGCCATCTTGTTGGTCAATCTGGTCAATTTTAATCTTTGTGATCTTTGTCTTGCTTAATTTAAGAGGGTGTGGCAGAAATGTTTAGGGGAAATCTTAATAGAATAAAAATATGAAGAAGCTTTCACAAATGTTTATTTTCAGTGAAAAAAATGCTTCCTACCCCACGATGGCTAATACAAAAAGTTTAAAAGTTAGAGTTGGTTGAATAATGATGGAATATGCGGACGTTGACCTCCAATATGGCGGCCAACGAGAAATAACTTACTGTATCATTATATTATGTCATTGTATGCATAACTGATGAGACAGCCATTGTTCAAGAAATCCATGCCGGTGGCTTGCTTAGTGTCGTTTTTGAATTGATTAACAGCAATTGTCTTCAAAGGAAATAATGGAAATAATTTTCAGAGAATATTTAAATATTTATCTCATCTTAATGCTCAAATCTCTTTGCAATATCAGAGATCTATTGTTTTAAATATCATATATTTCATCATTTTTCTAAATAAAAATTATTGAAATTAAATGAAAAGTACCTACTGTCGTATATTAATCGTAATTTGTTTGCCAGAAATATTATGTTTACTTTAAATTTACACATTTTTTTTTTCTATATTTAGGCTTACGGGCAGTTGCTGGTGCATTACTGGACGCTATTCGCCGACTTCGAGACGTCATCGTTTTAGCAGTTCTCATGATTTCAATATTTGCCATTGTTGGCACTCAGCTCTACATGGGCACATTGAGACACAAATGTATTACTTTTGAAAACTTTAATGTATCCTTAAATCATACAGAATTCAAAGACAAGTGGTTTCAACATATACAGAATACAGGTATTTCCTTAAGAGGTTAAGCAACATTTCAAGAGGCAGTCCACCGAAAAACTAGGCAATGGGTGGCACATCGCATGTCATGGATTTTAATTATTTTTTTGCATGTAGACTTATTAAAGCAAGTGTTTACACATGACAACATCAACAAAATTTTTAGTGCTCCTGTAGTCCTATTTTTGGTAAATGCTTAATTTTAAGTACAAAAAGGTCAATATGAGGGTAAAAACAATACTACGTTTTTATTTTGTTTTATATGTAACAGATACTCAAAAGCTGGATGTGTCGATGAATATTATTTATAGCATAGACTCTTATCATTTATTTTATTAATGAATAAGACTCCAATTTATACTTCTTTAGAAAAAATTATGTGGTCAAAATTTGAGTTTAGCAAGTAACTTTTTGAATTCAGTACCTGGGTATTAAACAAACTAATCAAATACATAATTATGTCGAATAAAGCTGCCTCTTCTGGTGTTGGGGCGGGGCTCTATTAATTATGTATTGAAAATGCATAAATTCTTCTTCTCTGCTCCTGGGTTTTAAACAAACTAACCAAGTACATGGATTTGTTGAATAACAGTGCCTCTTCCAAAATTATGAGTCTCATGGCCTCTAAGGTTTTCATTGCGTTATAAAACCCAATACATTACAAGGACAAACTTTTTTTCTTATGTTATTATGAATACAAAGTACAAACTTTTGAGTCACTCAATAAAATCAGTGGGAACAGGTATATTGAAATAAATAAAAGGGGTCAAATTTAGCTATTTTTTATAATTTTGCCAAATGAAATCGATCCCGACCAGAATTATATAAAGAAGAAAATACTATAATAATTGTAATGTTAAATTTGGCTCTTTTGTTGTAATTTGATTAAAAAATTACTTGATTTATTTTTTAAACATGTTATATAGGTGGCACGTGCCTTTAGTTTGATAAATTTATTAATTTCGCATTATTTTCGATCGGGATCGGTTTTAATTCAATCGGGATCGGATTTTACCATTTTAATTTATCAGAAAAATATGTTTGTCTATTATTTCTTTTCAGTCAGTTAACTGTTTTAAATGAGTGTAATAAATAGATTCAAATGTATATAATTATATTATATACATTTGTGGTATCTCTCAATTATATAAACATACAGAGAGAAAATATCTTCAATTTTGTATGAAGTTGGTCAGAGGTCAGAGGTCAATACGTGACCTAATCACACGGCGCAATAATATCTACTGACCTGCTTTACTTGCTTTTCATGTTTAAAAATGAACAAAATAAGCGAGTAAAATGATAATTTTTTAATTTAAAATGTAAACAAGTATTTCATACAGTTTTTGGACTATCGATTGAACCTGTGTACATAGAGAAAACTAGGAGCCTAGCGTTTGTTTACATTTTTCTTCACTTTTGTCAGCCGCACAGTCTCTAACGTTCATCCTTATTTTTTGGGGGGTAGACCTTTGGTGAAATTTTTATGATAACTTTTATTTTATCTTTAAATTTTACTCACGATAAATGTGTAAATCTGTTGGAAAATATCATTGCAATCATACCATGAACAGCTGCCAAACACCTCGGCGTTTTCGTAGTTCAATGTAAAGCTGTCGCCAGTGTCTCCGTGTTTATCAGTGTTTTACGATAAGTTACCTTTAGTTACTGAAACTGTAGAATGTTTTTGATCAAATTGCAAATTAACTGGCTCGGACAAGTGTCCATCAGATCTATCCATTCCTTTCCGGCGACCGAAATTCCTCCAACTTTTTATCATCAAACTTCGGACGTGTTTCTTGTGTCTTTTCAGCATCGATTATCATTTTTCACGTATAAAAAAATTCCCAGACAACAATCTGTTCACTATTACTGATCACAATTAGCCTTTCACAAAATATTACCTTCGAAATAGATTCTTTAGCCTAATAAATTCGAAGCGTAACCGCCATGCAAGCCGATTTACACCTTGCGTCATTTTTCAAAATCTACAACGGACGGTTAGTGCAATAATTTAAATTCGAAAATATTCAATTGTCTGTCTCAAATGTATATATAAGTAATAAATAACAAGTTTATAAACTTCAATGGGAATTGAAGTGGGTCGGTACGTGATCAAATCTTCTGAGAAGGCCTTCGGCCTTCACAGGATTTGATCACGTGACCGACCCACTTCAATTCCCATTGAAGTTTATAAACTTGTTATTTATTTCTTAATTCAATTCAATATTACTAAAATATTTTACGCGCAGGGGTAATAAGGAAGCATACAAAATATTCTACCTTGACTAAATCAGTGCTACATTATGACGTCATAGTTGGCAATATGACGTCAATTTTAGAACTCAAGTTTTCCCAATACTGGTATTTAGAGATGTAATTTAACTCTAGGAAATGACTAGAAACGTGTAAACATTAACAAAAATAAAATGTTTTAGTTTGTTATGCTGTATCTGTCATTTTGATTGAAATCTACCACCGATGACGTCATATGTGTACATCAAGTAACTTTGGAATTGATCATGTCGTGTAAAGAGAATTTGGCTAGGACGGCGAATACAAAGATAAGTAAAATGGAGATTAAAAGGAAATACCGGGAATATTATGTGAAATTCATATTGAGTTCAGTTGAATAAATAGGTATGCTAATTTATTTTCATCGATTTTATTTTCTTTCAAAGACAGTCAGCTATATTTGTATCCCGGTCTGCCTTTCCTCTGTCGTTTGTGACATAGGGGCTTGTCTTCCGGATTGTTAAATGTAAAATAAATTTTAAAAATTTTGAATCTTCTTTTTGGGTATGTGACACAAATAATGCAACAGAACAACAATAAGCTGGATATTTCAAAACATAATATTTGTAGAGATGGAGAGTTTGCCTTCTGACAAGCTTGGAAAGTGCTGCTAGAATCCCGAGTTAAGCATGGTTTTACGAAAAATCTCGGTTCATATGAATACAATTCAAAACATAGGGTAGGGTTTAGTGCAAATGTGTGTAATAATTATTTTTCTGACAGGACAGTGGGATTCTAGCAGCACTTTTAAGGCAAAATAGATGTTTTTCAACTATATTATTTAAAACTATTATTATTATTAAACTCCGGGGTATTGTTGTTCTGTTAGCTTTTTTATTAAGGAAAATTTCGCTATTAATAGAAGTCATGTGATGCCGTGGCGGTGGTGCATGTCTTTGCGTTAGACACTCTGTTATCTGTATGCAATCATTAATAACACTTTACATTTATCAGCGGTTTTGGTAATTTATCAAACTTAATTTCCTTTAAAAAGTCTTAATTTTCTGAGAAATAACTTATATGCTTCCTTAACATACCTGCGCGTATATGAAGATTACATATGAAACATCTTATTGATTTCTTAATAGATACTCGGGATTTAAAAAAAGTATTTGTAATGTATACATGCATTATGCAACAACTGAGAGCAGACAGCTTTCTAGCTTCATTTATTATCTTATTTCCAAGTAAAATTTCATTTTTATTTTCTCAGGGATTAAAGTAAATTCTATCAGTGGCGAAATTAAACTTGCCTAAATACAGGAAATATTTTTATATGTGTATACAGTCTCGATTTATCCAAGTTTTTTCTTACCTGTCATCTGCAAAGCCTTTTCCTCTTTTACAAAATTTGATTTTATACAAATAAGACAATAAGTTCTTTCATATGTAGTACCTATTCAAGAGCCGATGAATCGCAAGTAAAAAGCCGGGGGAGGGGGATCATTGCATCGTTATTTTTAAAAATTTGTTTCATGAACGTGAAAGCATTTTAGAATTGGCCAACAAAGTCACATGTTTAAACTCCATGTTAAGGTAATTCCACCCTCCTATGATGTCATAGGTTTTTGCAAAAACTGTAATTAGTTTAAGGAAAGCCCACACTTTTACGGATCCGGTTCTAATTTTACACATCAATATAAAATTCTGATTTTCACTTGTCTATTAATATTAAACCTTTTTGGGTGATTGAAAACGATTAAGCAAGTATATTTTTATTTATTATAGTGTTATTGTGCATACAAAGCATTTAATATACATTATTTATGGAAATTAACATTTGCACTCTGTCTATAAGATCTATATGTCATTTATAGTACATACACAGACACAAGATTCTTAATTGCTTTTGTGGACCTAAATCTTTTTAATTTTCTTTTAGTCAAACTAACCTGAGATCTATTCTTATTGATTTAAAGCCTATATAATCCATTTAATTATTTCTTTTTAAAAATTTTGCAATGAATAATTGAAAAAATTGGTATTCCAAAAATGGGGGTATACGTCTTCAAAAGGCTGTTTTGTTAAAATTCTCTGGCCAACCATAATAAATTATGTATTTTTGTTCACATTAGATATAATTTTTAATAGTTTTAAAGTAAAAATGGCATCTAAACAGGTTGGATTTTGAGAATTATAAAAAATGAAGACATTTTGAGATTTTTTTCTGAAAGACATGGACAGATTCAAAATCAATTTGTTAATGTTTTGCAGTAAAGATTTCAAATATTCTCTAGGCAAATGAATATTTTTTACCTTCATAAGTTTTAACATAAATTTAATTTGATTTGGTGCATAACTACAAGAAATATGATATCACATATCTTCATGTTCAATTTTGGCTGTTGGGTTTTTAGAGGTATGTGCTCTGAGACCTTTCGTATGAAAATTAACCTGCAAAGATATGTCTTTTATGGGTGTTTTAGTTAGTTTAAGACTTATTCAAGGTATTAACATTAAAAAATTATTACTTTGACAGAAAATTCTGAAAGTACGGACCTACCTTAAATTCATACCTTATAGAAAAATATCTCTTGGAAGAATGCTTAACAATAGGTGTGATGATAAATATTGTTTAGTTAAAGAATTTAAAAAATGCATATTTTCTATATTTAATC
The DNA here is from genome assembly GCF_032062105.1 of Saccostrea cuccullata. Classification (NCBI taxonomy): domain Eukaryota; kingdom Metazoa; phylum Mollusca; class Bivalvia; order Ostreida; family Ostreidae; genus Saccostrea; species Saccostrea cuccullata. The sequence continues at coordinate 149,044 of NW_026924280.1, forward strand.
AATTATTCAATCTTTAAAAAATGTTGACAAGGGCAATAACTCCTTCTAAGGTCTCTTCATTCAGGCATTTGTTTTAATGTAAAATACTTTACCTGATATTCACAATGTTCAAAAGTATCTTTTAAGTAGGAAGTATTTAGGAACACTCAGCATCAGAATTCTGCATTTTAACCAGTTTTTACATATTTTTCTCAATACTGTTTACAAAAAATGTACAATTTTTATGTTGACATACATTTCTGTTCATTTATGTTTCGCATCTTAAATAATATGGTGACCTATACATTTTTTGCAACAAATGGAAAGTTTAAAGTATATTGAATGAAAATAAATGCAGTTTTTGTACTTTGAACATATAAAATTGTGAGGGTGGAAATTCCTTAAAGTAATATACGCCGTATGGATGCCGATTTGTATGTGAAACAAAATGATTAAATGATTTGAAACACATAAAGTGTAATGAAAAAATAATATTTCCACAAAATTTAACTATAAAACTCGTTGTAATAACAGAACAATAAAGCAATATCTGCAATCAAGAATTCAGTCTTTTCATGAATATTGATAAAGGAAGTGCGTAAACAGTAGGTCTAAATTTAGACACGTACGTCCACGGGAAATTATAGACAAAAGGCACGTTGCATTTTGACAAAGATTACTAATAAAAGGTTAATATGCGTCATAACAGAGTATAGATGGTTGATAGTGATTACATTTAAAGATAAGTTATATTAATAGTAACACGCCATCCATGTCAAAAGCAAGTTGTATCTCAAAGGGCTTACCTCGTTTTCTTGACGCCGTGTTTGTTTATCAATCTAAAAGTAGCGACGGCGTCACGTGGTGGATTTACTTAAAAATAGACATTATTCTCCTTGCAGGATAATAAATAATTATAATTTGATAACTTTATAACGAATTTTATTTAAATGGTGTAATTTACAGCATTTTCGTAACTTTTATTGGTAAACAAAATATATAAATTTCCAGCCGTATTTTAAAATGGCGCACGTTATAGCGTATATTACTTTAAATGTGAGTGTGTGATTGTTTCAAATAAAAAAAAAAGAATAAATAAAATAAAAAAAATACCGAAATGGTTTACTAAACCAACTTCCGTTTTAGTGAAAAATTATGATAGTGGGGAGCTCAGCAGTAATTTAACTCAATAAATATACCGGGGGTATTTTATAACTATTTTTTTTTCATTTTTGAACACACTGCATATTGTTTATTTTGGTTTGGCTGCGTAGATAAATATATATAAGTTTTTTTTTTACAAATATCATGAAGTAAACATCTCAACTTCGTGGAATTAAATGTTGCGTAAATCTATTTGAAACATTTATCATTGATTCCCAATTTTATAAGAAAAGTACCTTATAAACACTTCATTAATTATCTTTACGCATATCCTAGTAAAGCAGTTTAAAAAATTAGTTCTCAAACATGTATAAAATTAATTATCAAAAGGTCATCTAGCTGAGAGTAATTAGACAGAAAAAGAGAAATCTTTTTTTTTTAAATATTTTTCTTTACACTTTTACGCAAAAAATTTACACACTTCTCTGGAAAACTTGTAACTATTTCATTGTGACGCAATATTAGTCAGGTATATGACTCACTGACACATCAATGGAAACGTGGATTCAACCTGAATAATATAGCCAATTTTAATCTAAATATTATGTTTTGAGGCGCAAATGAATTTTATTTTGAAAATAAATTATTTATTTATTGTTTAATAATTTTCTTTAGTGTATCGATTCTAAATATTCCACTAGGATTCCGATAAAAAGGTAGAAGAATTATACGCTTAGTTTGGACTTTCAGTAAGGCGTGGCATTCTCGACGTTACCTAATTAGCTTCTGAAATTTACACAGCTTCCCTTCACTGTTGAAATATACATATGATAGAAATGCGGCCGAATGTCAACTGGTGTAGTAAATAGCCAATTAAAAGTTCTCTCACGGCACAGAGGTGGGGCATAAGTCGTCTGATCGTTATCAATAACAATTTTAAGTTCCTATGTTATTGATTTAGTAACCAATGAGAATCTATTAGTATTCTACATTACGTAGCGCCGAGAAAGTCACGCCCTACTGAAAGTCCAAAAATAGGGTAAAATACTCAAATTTAGCAGATTTACCGATGCCACGGGAGATAACTCTTACATCGCAAAATTTCATAAAAACGTGTATACCGATTTTATTTTTTAAACAAACACATGAAATATTTCTAGATTTAGCTAAGTGTGAATTATAGTCCTGTTAAAAATGTATTAGAAATTACAGTTATTTGTTTCTGACCTACATTCAATGGTTTATATATGGGAATTCAAAAACACAAAACACAAGGATATTTTACTAAATAAGCAATTTTCAAACAAATCTTCAATCATATTATTCCTTTTGGACTACATTGATATTGTTTTTAATAAAATATCAAATATTCCTCACATTCGATGTGCCGCCTATCAATACAATACTGCCTGGTTTTTCGGTGGACTGCCTCTTAACGAGGCCCTATCTAGTTAAAAATGACGAAAACGGAATGATAAAAATTTTTAATTCTTGGAAATATACTTGTATGTTTTTTGCTTAGAAAAATTAGGATGAAATTTTGTTACCTTGCCTTTATTGTAGTGAAATGGGGGCACTGTCAAGATATGGACCACTTTTCGTGTTTTTATACACAATTACATACTAAAACTCTTCAAAAAACAAAGAAATTTACAAATAAAAAAAAATACATTATGAAATTCTTTGTTTTTCACATATTTCATGCAATTTTCATTCCTCTTATAAATAATGAAAAGAAAATTGATGGTAGCCTTTATTGCAATGAAAAGGGGGCATGTAAAAACACAAAATTTAGATTTATTCTATCCAACTACGAATTTTATAGGTCGCAATGGGTTATGTAACAAATGATTGCAATACTGTATTTCTAAAAAATAAATAATTCTTACATTAGGAAATTATTTTCTCGCCATGCTTTATTTTTCTCTTAATACCCGACGTTGTTTTACGTGGAAAATAGGGGTAGAAGGGTGTGTGTGTGTGTGTGGGGGGGGGGGGGGGGTTAAAGGCGACAAAATTGCGATTTTTACTAATATTATGTAATATATAGAAAAATTAAATATTTCGGGGGTTCAATTTAAATGATTTATAGACTTATTTTATTTTTTAAAACTGAAGATAATCCATGCATATTTAAGTCTGCAATAAAAAGAGTGTGTATAAACACTTCAACATCTTCAAAGAGAAAGACTAAAATCGTTTACTTTTAGTTGCAGCGTTTGTTTTCTTAAACACACAAATTGAAATAAAACAGGATAAAATTAATAAAGCTGTACCAAAAAAATGATCCCTCAAAATTAATTAGGTCCCAAAGTTATTAATTAATCTAAATACTTAAAAAAAAAATAGAAATGTCAGCTTTCAATGCATATTC
>NW_026924280.1:155000-172500 GCF_032062105.1 Saccostrea cuccullata
CTTTCATGTTTGTTAGATATTTGAATACAAATGTACCTTGAAAATTTTGATTTTTTTAAGTTACACTGATATGAAATTTTGACTTAAGTCTATTCTCAGTTTATGGTCTTGGGCCCTGATCTGATATGTGCTTTTTCCTAGCCGATGTGCTCAGGTGAGCGCTGTGGCCCCTGGGCCTCTTGTTTTTTTTTTAATTTTCAATTTGACTGCGTTGTATTCTGTCCAGCTAATCATACTTACTTCTTCTATTCACTTTGCCCCAACTATCGAATTTTTAGTTCATGTTTGTTGCTCCGTTGTAGCTTTTTTATTTTTTAAAAACATAAATCACTTTTTTATTCTCTACCTATTAGGTTATCAGTGAAAAAAGATATTCTAGAACATGGCAAATAAATGAAAACAGGATTATGCCATTTTTCGTTTTCTTTCTTCATTTTTAGAAATTGTCCATCGCCTTTCTTTTGCATAAAAGGTACAAACAGCAATCCTAACTCAAATTTCACACATTTTGACAATTTCGGTGGCGCTCTCTTATCTTCATTTCGATTAATAGCGCAAGACTTTTGGGAAAACCTATATAAACTGGTAAGATATATGCCATATATAACATTATCGATTCTAAGATCTTTCTGAAAAAGAGATATGTTTTAATTTTAATAAAATTACCCCTCCACCTATAAAAAATTTACGGAGGATTTCTAAAGAGGAATTCGGAAGGAAATCTTCAAATATTTAAAGAATGTAAATTAATAGTTATTTTATAACAAAAGAGTGATTGAATATTGAAAGTTTGGTCTAGTCACTTGTGTATTCGTTATTGTGAGTGCACATACATATAAAAAATTCATCACATAGTGAAATTGCTTCAGAAAGTCGAATAAGTCTATGTGGACAATTGTAAACTTACTCTTTTAATCTAATTTCAGATAATACGCGCAAATGGAACCCCTCATTTTTTCTTCTTTTTATTTATTATAATACTTGGATCCTTTTACCTAATAAATCTAATCATTGCAATTGTGGCGGTGTCGTTCATTCACACGCTCAATAAAGACAAACAACAACAAGAGGATGAAAAGGATGACGAGAACGAACAGGTAATTACAGGTAAAACTCACCTTTAAAGGTAAATAAAACTCACATCCAAAGGTAAATGAATCAATGTACGAACTAGTGAAGAAATAGAAGAACCTTCCTAATTTTTTTTTCAAAAAAACTTGAACAATATCATTTGTCATTTGATGTATATTATTGTAAATAATAACAAATATATATTAATTATATCAATTGATGTATATTGTTTGTCGTAATAGAAATATAAAAATTACATCAATTGATGTATAATACTGTACATAACAGTAGACATAAGGTTTAAATTACTGTAAAATTATATCGATGTGGTTTTCGAACAGAGCAATATAGACGCAGGGATAAATCATCCAGCAGATCAAAATACAGAAGTCGCCGATATTGAAGAAAAAGGGAAAAACGAAAGTAACATTCTTTCTATAAATCAATTTAATAGACATCTAAATAAAAATATTGTATGATACACAAAATTCTGTTTAATATAAACGACTTATTTCTCAGATGATTCAAAAGGACTTAATAATCCATCCAAGGTTTTCCGTTGCATACGGAATTGTCAGATCTGGAGGAAATTTCAAAACATGATTGCTCTCGTGATTTTTGATCCATTTGCGGAACTTTTCGTGATGTTCATCATTGCTATGAATACACTTTTCATGGCAATTGACCGCCACAACAAGAGTAAACATTTAGAGGATGTCTTAGATTACGGAAACTATGTACGTGATTACGTTTAATATTTCCTAAGTTTTGAATGACATTTTTTTAATAATGGAGGAACTCGACATTTTTTATCATTTGTTTTTTTCTTTCAGTTTTTCTTTTCCATATTTGTTTTGGAAGCCGTTTTAAAGATCGTAGCACTGGGTCCCCTAAAATACATTACAAATCGCTGGAACAGTTTTGATTTTATTGTGGTAGTATGTAGCTCTCTCGAGTTTGTTTTTGTCGACATTAGTGGCTTCAGCATTCTGCGATCTTTTCGTTTGGTATGTTTATCAATGTTTTGTATTTTCTGTACATCTTTATTCTCTGATTTTGTTTTTGTTTTTGCTTTTTTTGTTGTTTTTTTTTTGATATTTGCTTTTTTTCTTTCTGTTTTAGTTCCGTATCTTTAAGCTTGCAAAATCATGGCACACTTTCAACAGACTGCTTCGGATCATGTCAAACACAATGACTTCATTGTGTTATTTACTATTTGTTCAGATGATAGTAATTTTTACTTTCGCTGTAATGGGCTTTCATCTGTTTCGAGATGACTACTTCTCGTATTACACCGACGAAATGCCGAGGTGGAATTTCACGGACTTTTTCCACTCTTTTTTGGTGGTGTTCCGCGTATTATGTGGAGAGTGGATTGAATCGATGTGGCTGTGCTGGTCTTCAGCGGGACCCCTATGTCTTGTATTCTTCATATCTACTTATCTCGTAGGAAATCTCGTGGTAAGTAAATTTTTACTGATAATAATAATAGGACAGGATAGGAAAAGAATAAAGATCATAAACAAAAAACTTTTTTGAAATTATTGTATATTAGAAACCTATATTTTCCTCATATACTTACCAATTTAGACTATGAGAAAATAACTTAAAGTCTGCAATGTAACAATGTCTTTCAGGTTCTGAATCTCTTTCTTGCAATGTTGTTAAATGCATTTGATTCGGAGAGTTTAACAATAAGTATGACAGACGACAGTGAAAATACTAATATGGATATGCATGTAATAATCGACAGATTTAGGAGGTAAGTTAATTTCTTTTATCATTTGAAGAGAAAATTTCTTTCATTTTTAACTGATTGTTTGCCTGTATTAAGCACCTAAGGTATAGATGAGAACGCAAACTTTATTTTGTTTAATTTCACTCATTTTCTCCAGGTTGTTAAAATGGAGTAAAATGAAGGTTTGCAGAGAACGAAAGAGTAAAGACATTTATCAGAACGAAATTGAACTGCAACAATGTGAGATGAAAAGAGATAATGAAATACACCAAAATATTACCAATTCTGGGAATAAAGAAACAGAAACTTTAAGCAAACCTTCGAATATACCAATCGCAGATTGTGATACTGCTGGATCTGGGAGAGAAACTCCACCGAATTGTGGATGCCATCTCTTCTTGCACAACTGCGTGTGCTGTATGGAATTTCAAAAATCTATGATTGGTAGAATGTTAGGCAGATTTAGGACCCGGACAAAAACTTTTGTCACTCATAAGTATTTTGAGCGCTTTATACTCGCCATTATCATATCAAACAGTATTGCATTGGTAAGTCATATGTATTCCTAAAAATTTTTACTTTTTATAAGTTATTTGAACACAGACATTTGTGGATATATTTATCTGTGTGTCGCTTGCAGAGCAAATCATTAAGAGGTATGTCTCCTTGACTATTGACCTTCTTTTCTCTGAAAATATACTCAAAAACGTTGATTTGTGTATTTTTGATTGAGAGAGGTACGGTTTTGATGATGAGTTTTAATATCACCTTCCTAGGCTCATTACGCTGTACTTTGAAACTGTAGGTCATATGGTCAATCGCACAAACTATGAACATACATTTTAATCGGTATAGCGAAAGGATCATTGTAGACAACTGCAAGAGAATAGGGACGATCAAAATTTACTTAAACGTTAAATTGAACACGGATCTATAACATGAGAAAAATCTTATAATTTTTGTCCCCCGCTTCGCGAAAGCGAGGGGATATTAAATCTCATTCGTCTGTCCGTCAGTCTGTCAGTCCGTCCGTCCGTCTGTCTGTCCGTCCGTCACAAAAACTTTAACCTTGCTCATAACTTTTGATTTAGTAGATCTATGACTTTCATATTTCAAATGTGTATTTCTTGTGACAAGACCTTTCTTTGGGTACCACCAAATTTGACCTATTGACCTTGACCTATGAGTTTGACCCACTTTTACACAAAAATTCAAAACTTTTACTTTGGACATATCTTTTGAATGGTAGAAACAAGGACTTTCATATTTCTCATATGTATTTTTGTGACAAGGCCTTTCATTGGATATCAACAATTTTGACCTTTTGACCTTGACCTTGGAGATTTCCGTACTTATTAAAAAACTTTAACCTTGACAAAAACTTTTGAACGGTACCGGCTAGGGCTTTCATATTTTTTCACATATGTATTCTTAGTGGCAAGGCCTTTAATTGGATACCAAGAACTTTTACTCTTTGACCTTGGCCTTGGAGTTTGACCTACTTTTCAAAAACTTTGACCTTGGTCACAAGTTTTGAACGGTAGATATTAGGACTTTCATATTTCACATATGTATTTTGTGGCAAGACCTTTCATTGGATACCAACAATTTTGACCTTTTGACCTTGACCTTAGAGATTTCCGTTCTTATGAAAAACTTTAACCTTGACCATATTGTTTGAATGGTAAAAACTAGGACTTTCATATTTAACATATGTATTCTTTGTGGCAAGGCCTTTCATTGAATACCAACAATTTTGACCTTTACCTTGGAGATTTCTGTACTTATGAAAAACTTTTAACCTTGACCATGACTTTTGAACGGTAAGGGCTAGGGCTCTCGTACTTCACATATGTAATCCTTGTGTGAAGACTTTCATTGGATACCAAGAACTCTGACCCTTGATCTTGGAGATTGACCTACTTTTCAAAAACTTTTACCTTGGCCATAACTATTGAACGGTTAGGGTTCAGGTTTTCATCCTTCACATATGAATTACTTGTGACTTTTCTTAAGAAATCAACAACTCAGATCCTTTCACCTTGAAGTTTGACATAACTTTCAAAATTTTTTCCTTGATCATAACTTTTGAACAGGTGGTGCTTGGGATTTTGTATTTCACAATCGTATTTCTTGTCTGAAAACCCTACTTTGGGTCATAATATATTTCATTTGCATTTAAGAAAACTTAAATCTTCATTATGTTGCCATACAGGGTCATCAGTGTTTCACAAACACATCTTGTTCCTTATATTGGGAAGAGATAGGTCTTTCATATTTGCATATGTCACATGTGTTCATATGTGTTCATATTAGACACAATATGTCATAAAAGTGATATCTCACCCACAAAAACACCGAAAACGGGGGACCACAATTCTTTGAATTTGCTTGTAGTTTTCATTATTCACTTTAGTTTGAGGGTTTAGGAATCATACGTAGGTGTATCTGATTTTCAGATTTTACATTAATATGGCTATTCTATCGGTCTTAATATGCCCGTTATTTAAATAGTACTACTGGTAAAAATAGCTGACCATCTTTATTTTTAATCTATAACGATCCTTTAATGTAGACGACATACATGGCTGTGTGTGTTCCATTGAATGTACGTTGAATGTATGTTTATTAATCATATTCTGTCTCCTTTTTTGAAGGCACTAGAAGATATTCATTTGAAAGAAAGACCACATCTTGCAAGGCTTCTTAAAATTCTGGATATATTTTATACTGTTATTTTCGGCGCTGAAATGCTTTTGAAGTGGACAGCATTTGGGTTTAAGAAATATTTCAAGAATGCCTGGTCTTGGATAGATTTCATCATTGTAATTGTATGTTAATCAACTTAATTTAATTCAAATAATAAAAAAATATTTCAATTATTTTAACCGAATAAACAAAGTTGCAAATTTATTTTATAACACTAGGTTTCCATTGCCATGTTATGCTTGGAAAGATTTGGACAGGGTAGTTTTCATGCATTTCGTGCTCTCAGAAGTTTTAGAGTGCTACGCCCTTTGAGTGCCATTTCAAGATTTCCAAGCATGAAAGTAAATATTTTTTTTTCATTTGATAATGGTTGTTTCACCTTATTTGCATCTGGTCATACAAAGTCTCAAAACTATATATCCCCATCACAGTTTCATTTAATTCGCCTGAGCTGAATGCTCGAGTAAACTTATCTGTTTAAAGAGTCCGTCTGTGTATCTCTCTATTTGTTTGCCGCGCATAGAGAGTACTACAGTATATAGTGATCGTCCGTCCGTCTGCTATGCTTTGGGGAACCCATCTCTTATCTGCAACTCCTCCTATACCATTGAATAAAATTTAATGATACTTACACAGATTCTTTATAACATAATGTCATTGTGTACTTCCTATTTTACTTTTCGATCTGACATTTATATTGGGTCTCCCAGAGCAAAACATGGATTTCGCCATTATAATTACATGGGAGGTGGGGGTATCATTTAGTGAGCTCTATGCTCACAGTTCCTCTAGTTTTTTTTTCTTTCATCGTCTATTGAACCACTGCACTAATTTCAATCAAAAATGGTTACAAAGCATCCTGGAGTGAAAAAATATCAAATACATCGGAAAATACTGGAAAAGTTTTAACAAGACCTTCATTTTTAGAATGTTAAGACCATGATAAAAAATTTTTCCTATCAAGTTCGGGATATGCTGATTCAAATTTTTCAAAACACAAATCTAGGTATGCCCACTATATGAAATGATGTTGTTTTTGAAAATGCATGAAAAATTCTTAAAACTCTTCCAAAGAACATCGTTGCATGATCAGTGATGCAAACATCTTCAGGTTTGTATTAAAGGAATTAAAAATCCTCCCAAGAAATTAAAACTTTATTTATAACCTTGTTGGTAAAATCTTTAAAAATCCTTTAGTTTATCATATCAATTTGAAGCAGCTTCGAAAACTGCATATAAAGATAATTGAACCAAGTCCCTTAAGAGGGTTTAAGATACTTTGAAAAATATAAGATAAAAAAAATATGGATTGTCCATATCAATGCATTTAGGTATACTGAAATAGAAAAAAAAAATGCATGTTTTAAATCTTACAACACCAAAGTTTTTGAAATTATATTTATGTTTTATTTTCTTTTAAATGAAAGAAAAAATAGGAGAGTTATATACTGAATATTTATGTGATATTGCTAAGGTTTAAATGCAGTATTTGGTTGCAGAAGTCACTAGAAATGTGATAGTTCAATGCTGAAGTGTGGGATAATCTTTAAAAAAGAATATACTTATATTATACATGCTCATCTTGTAGGTCGTTGTCATTACACTGCTGAAATCTATCCCTTCAATAGCTAATGTACTGATGGTTTGTCTGCTTGTTTGGATAATTTTTGGGATTCTCGGGGTTCAGCTATTCGCTGGCAAATTTTACAAATGCGTGGATTCTGATGGAAATAAACTCTCTACCAATTTAACAGCGAATAAGACAGAGTGCCTTTCCAAGAATCACACGTGGGAGAATTCCAGGATTAACTTTGACGATGTTCCGCAATCATTGCTTGCATTATTACAAGTGGTAAAATATTGTGTTCCTTATGTAAACTATTAAACTAGATAATTGGATTAAAAATGAAAGTGCAGTAATTGTGCTGGATTTCTCTCTTTCAATTGTGCTGTAGTATCTACTTCTATTTAAATTAGGCCACTTATAAAGGTTGGATTGAAGTAATGAACGATGCAATAGACAGCACAGAGGTCAGTGTATTGATTTTCTATGAATACTTAAGTTTTGCTATACGTTCATAGAGGTTATATATACTTTAACATACTTTAACATAAGTATTCATAAAAGTAAATACATGTAATGTATTGGATTTCAAATTTCATTCATTAATGTTTCAAGATACATTTTATGTCCATTTTAAGAAAACTATGATATATTGGTATATTTGCAACCTTCTCAAATATTTTTATATGCAAGAAAGTAAATAATCCTTTTTATTCTAGATTGATGAACAGCCAGAGAGAGAAGCAAATGTTTATATGTACCTTTATTTCGTTGCCTTCATTGTTCTGTGTTCCTTTGTTACACTTAATCTCTTTGTGGGTGTCATCATCGACAACTTCACCCGCAAAAAGAAAAAGGTAAATATATACGATCGTTCATAATTTTGTAGTTCAAATTTCTCCATTATCTTCTGTTTTCCTGACCCGATGTATGAGAAAAGTGTATTGTTTATTCAATATCAAACAAGTGGAAAGATTTGTCTTTTCTGGTAAATGATCCATGATGCCAAGAGCTCCTTTAACTAGTAACGCCAGGTACTCACAAGGATTAGATTTCCTTTTGTAAGAATGATTCTGGTATTTCACTCTAAAAATTATTTAGAAACTTTCTTTTCAAAAAAAATATACCCTATGCATATATGCACAACTGATCTGTGGAAAAAAAATTATCTTTAAAGACGTATTATACCATGAATGAACATAAAAAGATATACGTGATTAGATCTTGATTTAAAAGGTGATTTATCATTTGAAAATTTGAAGAATTCAAAGATCTTTTGGACGCTATTTGATGGATGAGCGATGTCAAACATAAATACTGAGCGTTACTATTGTTGGTGTCATTTTTTTTCTCTCAAAACTCATGAAACATTTTGCAAAGCCAAAAAAAAATATTAAAATAAAATAATAAAATTAAAACTTGTTGAAATAATTGTTTATATTTTAAAAAACTTAAGTAATCAGGATCCTGACGTAAAATCCTTTATAACGCTATGGGGTCAGCCTATAAAAGATATATCCCAATATTAATATTTTATGCCCCTCTTCGAAGAAGGGAGGGCATATTGCTTTGCTGCTGTCTGTCGGTCGGTCGGTCTGTCTGTCGGTCCATTTAGTTCCCGTTCATTTTCTTCACAACCGATGCACATACTGAATGAAATTTGGTATACAGGTATATCAGATGAATATCTAAGTCAAGTTCTGTTTTTGGGTACGATCGCACCATTTTTGACAGAGTTATGCCCCTTGGACTTAGAAAAATTCCAATTATTTGCAGTTTCCGTTCATTTTCTTTGGAGAGGTTGCACATATTGAAATGGAATTTAGTATACAGATTAGTCAGATGAATATCTAGGTCAAGTTTTGTTTTGGGTACGATCACACCATAATTGACAGAGTTATGCCCCTTGGAATTAGAAAAATTCCAATTATATGCAGTTGCCGTTCATTTTCTTTGGAGAGGTTGCACATATTGAAATGGAATTTGGTATACAGATTAGTCAGATGAATATCTAGGTCAAGTTCTGTTTTGGGTACAATTGCACCATAATTGACAGAGATATTAGAAAAATTCCAATTATATGCAGTTTCCGTTCATTTTCTTTGGAGAGGTTGCACACATTGAAATGGAATTTAGTATTAAGATTAATCAGATGAATATCTAGGTCAAGTTATGTTTTGTTTATGATGGCACCATTTTTGACAGAGTTATGCCCTTTTGAACGTAGAAAAATTCCAATTTGGGGGAGGGGGGATAAGTGTTTTACAAACATCTCTTGTTGATTTAACATTTTGATCTATTGATTCGCAATTTGATTTTGCTGATGGGTTTGCTCATTTTATTTTAGTGACTACAGATATTTTATGTTTATAGGCTGAGGGATATTCGGAAGCATTTTTGACGGAGAGTCAGAAAAAACAATATGAAACTGTAAAGAAATTAAAGACAAAAGCGCAAGACAAGAACATCAGTCCGCCAACAGTGAGAGGATTTGTCTATTCTTATTCTAAAAAGTTAACATGGATTTAATTTATGGTGAGATTTTCTAGTTATTCTTTGTTTGCATTGAGAACCCAACTTCATTTCTTTTATATATTACAGAATAAACTTCTGATAATTATGTTCAACATCACAAAGAGCCCGAAGTTTGAGATAGGAATTCTGATCGTGATCTTCCTCAATATGATAACGATTGCGGTGGAACATTATAACCAGCCTGACGTCATTACAACTCTACTGGCTTACTCCAACCAAGTCTTCGTTGTCATTTTCTTAATTGAGTTCCTCGTGAAAATTTTAGGCTTAAGACAGTATTATTTTAAGATTCCATGGAATGTATTTGATTTTGTCCTCGTTATTCTATCCATAATTGGTAGGTATGCTTATTATTTAAATTAGAAATGGGCATGTTTGTTTTTATGTTTCAAAAATGATTTTGTTTTGTAAAAGGACACTCAAAATACTATGATACCAACACGATGCTTCTGTTAGCCTCTTAAAAACTTTTTTCTGCAATGATTTTTATATATTTTTTAAAGTTTAAATCGCATATAGTTTACTATTTTTTAACAAGATTTTTTTTCTGTTGTCATTAATTGATCAGAAATTTGATATAACGGATTAAATAATCCGTTCAAATTAATGCAAAGTTCAACGTTTTGAAATTATTAAGTCTGAAATTCAAATATACAAATTTAAATCAACAAAACAAATTTAAGATTCCTTAAAACTAAATCATTACAGATTAAATTTATTGTTAATAATAACGTTTTGAAAAAAAAAATGTATCAAGAAAATTAAATCGTTTAAACGTCCCAAATGGGTTTACTAAGTATAACTGAGTATGTTCTTTTTTCTTTTCATTACAGACTTAGCAGTAAGTGAAGTGAAACAAACCCTTGGCCTTTCCCCTACACTATTAAGGGTCGCTCGTGTCATCAAGGTCTTCAGACTCCTACGACTTTTAAGACTTACAAAAGGAATATCTGAATTAATGTATTCGCTTGCTTTATCCCTGCCTTCACTGTTCAATATTGCCGTGTTACTATTTCTCATCATTTCAATTTATGCAGTGATCGGGATGAATTTATTTATGCATGTTAAGCACACCGGTGGTATTGACGATGTTTTCAATTTCAAGACATTCTTCCAAAGCGTCATAACTTTGTTTCAAATGTGTACGTCTGCTGGATGGGACGGAGTTTTAGCGGGAATTACAAACGAAGAGGATTGTGAGAAGGACATGGATCCCAGTAACTGTGGAAACTATGAACTGGGGGTGATATTTTTAGTATCCTACCTTGTAGTCACTTTTCTTGTACTGATCAATATGTATATTGCAGTCATTTTAGAAAATTTCTCACAAGCTAAAGAGAATTTGGAACAAGACAGCAATAAACAAGACGATGATGGAATTCCTTCTGATTGTTAAACAACCAGTGCTGGCTCTTATAATTTTAATATTGTGCATGTATGCTCTGTTAGTTTTTCCCCATTCTTTTTTTTTTATTTTTTGTCTAACTCAGTCCTTTCTTCTTTTTTTTTATTTTTTCAATTAAAACCAAAATTTTGTTTTGGTTTTCGTTTTTATTGCCTGTTTGTTTGCGTGAAATATATAGAGAAAACAAACAGTACTAAGTTTTAAAGTCCATTATACAATTATACAAGTTTTGGAGCAAAGCAAACACAGGCCACTTAAACATCAAAGGTATGATCAGGTGCCATGGAGGAGTGAGCATGCACTGCCGACCGGGTACACCCACCGTGTGCTCCTTGTCATGATCGGGAAATAACGGAAAATCCTTCGACAATTCAGTGTGTAAATAAAGGCTTTACAATAAGTATGAAAAATGTCAGTCAACATTTGAATTAATGATAGATTTTATATTTACTGACAAGGCCATTGTATCGACCACACAGCTTACGAAATGATGACTTTAAACGAGATTGCTGGTATTTTTGCTTTATCAACTTGTTTGTCAAAAATGTACCTATTTTATCATTTTTCAAATAAAAACACAACAGAGTCTGACACATCTGTTTCATTTTTAGCTCAAGTAAGCTTTTCTGATCACATTTTGTCCGGCGTCTGTCTGTCTGTAAACTTTTCACATTTTCAACTTTTTCTCAAGAACTACTGGACCAGTTTTAACCAAACTTGCCACAACGAATCCTTGGATGAACGGGATTCAAGTACCACTGGGCCAGGAAAGATGAAACTTATATGGAAACATCCTCATGTAGAGTAGATTCAAGTTTGTTCAAATCATGACCCCCGGAGGTAGGGTTGGGCCCATCGTCGGAAACCAGCGGGTGATCTCGTCTTTACTTATCACCCGTGGGCAGACTAGCTGAAATATCGCCGTAAAATATGCTAATTTGTTGTTTTTAGTCAACCAATCAGAAAGTTGGAACTCTTCAACTTTGAAAAATACGTTCATTACTTTGCTATTTATGATAAATAATTTGACGCTCTTTACAACGTGCGAAGTTTGATTTAAAACAATGAAAGTCATTTCGTACAGGTCACTGACATTAATATCCGTCAGATATTATGAAGGAGTACCTCTTTCTAACTGCAAAATGCACCGTTGAGTGGATTTATCAGCTATGTTAACTACGGAATGAGTTTCTCATGTTTTTGGCAATGCCGAACATGCATACGTAACTCGAACTGTGATTCGTTGTTTCGCATCGCGACTCTGTGATGCGGCCAATCATGCATATTTAATTACATACGACGATTTTTCGGCGAGTTTGCCCACGGATGATAAGTAAAGACGAGATCACCCGTGGGTTTCCGACGATGGGTTGGGTCTAAATGGACGATCTAAGTTTAAAATAGGAATATATACGAAAAATCTTTTAAAACTTTCTTCTCAAGGACCACTGAGCAAGGAAAGATGAAACTTATGTGAAAACATCTTCATGTAGTGTAGATTTGAGTTTGTTCAAATCATGAACTCCGGGGTCGGGGGGGGGGGGGGGCACAATGGACGATCAAAGTCTTATATAGGAATATATGGGGAAAATCTTTAAAAATGTTCTTCTCGAGAGTAGCCGCGCCATGATTGTTCATATTTATATATAAGTATCCTAGCTCAGGTAGTGTAGATTCAAGATTGTTCTAATCATTACCCCCGGGGTAGGGCGGGGCCACAATGGATGGTCAAAGTTTTACATAGGTATAGATGAAGAAAATCTTTAAAAATCTTCTGATGAGGAACGGAAAAGTGATTGGTCTATTTTCATAGAAGCATCCTCAGGTAGCGTAGATTCAAGATTATACAAATAATGATCCCCGGGGTAAGGTGGGGCCACAGTGGGTGAGGGGGAGGTCAAAGTTTTACATAGGAATACATAGGAAAAGATCCTTTGAGAACAACAAAGTCATGGTTTGTCATTTTTATACGGAAGTATCCTCATGTAGAGTAGATTCATATTTGTTCAAATCATGACTCCCGGGGTAAGGTCGGGGCCACAATGGACTATCAAAATTTTACATAGGAATATATAAGAAAAATCTTCTCAACATGCTCAAGAACAGCAAAGTCATGATTGGTTATGGAAGCATCCTCAGGTATATTGTAGATGCAGATGTGTTACAATGATGACCCCAGGGGATAGGGTGGGACCACAATAAAATTTCAAAATTATGGGGAAAATAGAAGTTATGGTAAAAAAATATGTAACCATCCTTCGTTAGTGTAGATTCAAGTTTGCGTAGATTTAAATTTGATGAAATCATACCCCCTTTTAGGATCAGGACAACTTATGATATGCATTTACTGAATTGATTTTCGCTTGTTCCGCTCAGGTGAGCGATGTGGCCCATTGACCTCTTGTAAGGATATTTCTTTTTAGAAATTGCTTTTGGTACTTACTAAGGAGCTCTTCCTTCTTACGGGATTTCCGGTTTTTATGATACACTGTGACTGAACATAGATGATTTATATGAAGTAGAAAGTAGATAAATATATAGTGTTTCTTTTGATTGCATGTATAATGTTACATTATACAATATTTCCCAGTGGACAATGCTATCATACTTGGTAAAGGATGGATGAGCTCTTCATATTTCTTAGTTGTCTTTCTTTGAGCAGCCATTGATTCAGAAAATATCTAAAAAGCGTAAAAAGCGCTGCAAGAAATAGGCAAGATCATAAATCTTTTCTTTTTATTTTTTCTTCTTCAGGATAGACAAGTAAAAATGTTTGTAATCGTGCTTTCTTTCGGCAATTATGCTAATTGAAACACCTGTGTTAGAAGAAAATTATTAGAGCCACTTTGATCTTCGTATATTTAAAGCTCTATAATGGAGTCGGGGAATCCGCTAATACCTGTTCCGCAGTAACATTGCACAAAATTGTTTCTTATTGTTTTAGAGATGTAGCGATAAATCACGACAAAAGCTTTCGAAATGAAGGTAATACCGGGAGACAAGATACGCCCATGCACTTTTGTGTTTAGTGGGCTTTTAGATGCAAATATCTATGTTAAAAATCCGTTTATGGTACATAGAAAATTTGATAAAGATCCCTTTCCCCTTTAGAAACAATATTTGATGTTCTCCTTTTTAAGGACATACTCAACCTAGTTTTAACGTCTTAGTCTTTTTCCATGGAGCTGAAGAGTTCCAATTCTCGAAGGAAATGTATCCTATATTTAATGTCTATATATGGTGTCTATATATGGTGTTGTACACTTCTAAAAAAAATTTTGGATAAAACAAACATCTAGAATATATAATTTATATTTTTGTTACATTTTTCTTTAAATCATTCAAGAATTTTCATCATTTAACATCTTTCAAATAATCCTGATATCTGATGACACAATAATCTTAATTAGATTATCTTGAAAAATTATCAGTAGGTGAGGTACGAGTACGTTGTGTATGTTCTTAAAACAAACTTTTTAAGGTTAGGTTCCCGGTTTTGAACTTTTGATTATTGATATGAACAAAAATTCCTCAAATTGTGAAGTACAGCCAATAATATTATAAATTATTATCATTTTTCTTCTGGTCTCCACGATCCGCATTTGAGTCGAACCCGCGTGTTGGAATCTTAATGACCAAACTTAAATCTTACAAAAAATAAAGCATATTCTGAGTTACGGTGTGCATCAGATGTAAACCAAAAACAAGCCAAGGTCTCCAATTGAGCATTTGATATGCTTAAATACATTAAGACCATTAAAGTACACTAAAGACGTCAAATCACTTTACATGTTAAAAAAAAGTGTCCATATTTAAAAGAAGCCTGTTCTTTTATTGTTACTATTTGTAACAAAGACATCTTGCTGGGAATCAAAGCAAATTGTTGTGTACTTATATGAACTTTGTAGTCTTGATTTTTATACTTAAATCAAAGCCTTCAAAGAATAGCCTCCTCTTCCTTCAACCGACATCAACACATTATTTTACATAATAAAAATATGATTTTAAACTATATTACCTTTTCGCTCAGCCGATTTTGGTTTCAATTTTAATTAATCTATAAAGTTGACGGCCATAATTATTGCTCAGTAAACATAATCTACACTTTATTAGGGTACCTCATGCATATGTCTTCTTTAATACTCATCAAATTTCAGCTAATTATAAAACTAATCAGTAGATTGTGACCTCGATGGGGGGTTGATTCTAAATGTGATGGCACCGGAAAGGCGTTCACTTTAAGATCGCTGAAAAGTACTATTATGAAATTTAAGAGACTGTGCTATAATTTTAGATCTAGTAATTTAGAGAAACTTCCCTCCTACATTGAGAAGAAAAAAGTGCATTTGGTCGTCCATTTTTCGTTTACAGCAAATGTTAATGAGTCGAAATAGAATTTAAGTTGCTATAAACTAGTAAAAGTTTTGTTTATATTTTGTGCATTATTGACTGAAAAAAACTTTATTATATTAATCTGTCCTTTTCTGTAAATTAAGAAACAAAATTGTGCTTTAATACCCGCTTTATAATCCACAAAATAGATGCTTTATACAGTTCTTTGAATTTCTGAAGTTTGTTTGGAATGCTAACTGGAACCCTTATATTCCATTGGGATCACTTTTCACCAAATAAACAAACAAACAAAAAAAAAAAAGAAAAAGAAAAAAAAAACATATGCTGTAAGCTTCTGCTACTATGCCACATTTCTGGGCCTTTTAGTGATTATTCAATTGACTGAAAGTTGTTGTTTTAAACTGTGATAATTATTTGAAATTATTTTGCAAACCAATAGATAGATCTTACAGCTCTTACAAAAAGTTTATTTTAGATAATAGTCTTCGCATTTCTTCGGTTGATACACTTAATAGCCTTGTTGGCAAATACATTCTTTCGGTAAGTCGAAAATTGAAGTTATCTATCGTACAAATCGTAAGGCTATTATTTCTCTAAGGATGTGCTTACCGATCAAGACAAAGAGCGAATATCAAATGTAATTTGATTGATTGTATATTGTTTAATGTTCCTCTCGAAAATATTTCACTCGTATGGAGACGCCAAAACTTGCCTGTAGAGGGACGGAACGGGCTCCACGTCCCACAGTGGGATTCGAACCCGCGACGAAAGGATCAACTCCATACTTTGCGACTCTAGGGCGGACGCTTTAACCACTGTGCGACAGGGTGTGATTTGAAGCCAGAGGATGCTTACTTCTCAATGACACCTGGTTCCGCTGTTTTTTAAACGGACCGTGTTGGCTCTGCTCACATTTTATATTGTTTAAATGGTTTTCTGAGGAGGATAACTTTCTATGAATGCATCCTATACTGATAGTTACGAAGAGAATATTCCAAATTTGCAATTATAATATTCTACTCGACAAAACATATTTTAAAAATATTTCACAGAATAACAGTGTAAAACAAATGACAAACACTTTTAGAGATCCGACATTTTCCATACATAAACAGGAAAAAAAACTATGATAATACTGAAAAAGTCAATTCAATTATTTTTCTTGAAATATACATGTATGTATACAGTTACAAATTATGCATATTTAACGCAAATTAAAGAGTACCGAAATAAACATTTATGAAGAGGAAAAATTTTGATTAGAATAACATTTTCGTAAACATTCATACTTATACACAGAAAAAGTCACAACGCGTGACCTCACACGACTAAGGATATGTTTGGATTTTCGTTAGTTCACAAGAATATCAACAGTCTCGTTTAATGTCATCATTTCGTAAGTTCTATGGTCGATACGATGACCTTGTTAGCATATACAATATATCATTCCATCAAATGCTGACTGACGTTTCTCATACTAATTGTTAGGACGTAACGTCAGGAATTGCTACTAATAGGAAATAATACGCTTAATCCCTTTTCAGCTTACATTTTTTGAAGTACAGTCTTGATAACAAACATGTAGTGTTTTATATGAAAATAAAGGATTTTTTCTCACCAATAAAGTTGTAACAAAAAGAAGTATTATTACAAGGTATGCACACATTGACAGACTGCTTTATTCCGGAAAAACGTCAATTTTCGTCTTGTCCCGTTGTAACAGAAAAATACCTTCAACGGAGTTTATTCTAGAAAAAAGTTGAAAAATCTTCTCGCATCTCTTTGATATTTTACAGGATCGTTCTCTTATATCATATTTAGACATAATATGTTTGTTGACAACCTCTGTTAAGAGAATAGATACCGACATCCCTTGAAATAAAAGGCCTTAAAATGTCCCATTCAATGAAAATCTAGTGTAACGCATTTTCCTTGGTGAAAAAAAAACATTTTATCTGTAAAATTTACAAATTTGAATTGACATACAATGAGTACTTTTAAACAACAACTTGTTCCAAAAAGATAATAAAAATTTTCCAGGCGCTACGGTATTTAATCAGACATAATCCGTGTCTTGCAAATATGTCCCGCTGCGTAAATGACGCCATGTCAAATATATATTACT
>NW_026924280.1:175000-235020 GCF_032062105.1 Saccostrea cuccullata
ATAATGTAGATTCTAAATTGTTAAAATAATGACCCCTGGGGGAAGGGTGGGGCTACAATGGGGAATCAAAGTTTTTTTTATAGAAATGTATAGGAAAAATCTTTGAAAATCTTCTTCTCAAGAACCACTGGGCCAGTAAAGCTGAAACTTATGTGGAAGCACCCTGGGGTAGTGTAGATTCTAAATTGTTCAAATCATGACCCCCGGGGGAAGGGCGGGGCCACAATGGGGTATCAAAGTTTTACATAGAAATATATAGGAAAAATCTTTGAAAATCTTCTTCTTAAGAACCACTGGGCCAGAAAAGCTGAAACTTATGTGGAAGCATCCTGGTATAATGTAGATTCTAAATTGTTCAAATAATGACCCCCGGGCGAAGGGCGGGGCCACAATTTGGAATCAAAGTTTTATATAGAAATATATAGGAAAAATCTTTGAAAATCTTCTTCTCAAGAACCACTGGGCCAGAAAAAGTGAAGCTTATATATATAGAAGCATTCTAGGGTAGTGTAAATTCTAAATTATAGGAATCATGATCCCCGGGGGAAGGGCGGTGCCATTATAGGGAATCAAAGTTTTACATAGAAATATATAGGAAAAATCTTTGAAAATCTTCTTCTCAGGAACCACTGGGCCAAAAAAGCTGAAACATATGTGCCCATGGAAGGATCATGGGTTAGTGTAGATTTCAAAATGTCTAAATTATGATCAGTGGGGTAGGGTGGGGATGCATTATGTATAACAAGGGGGAAATCTGGTAAAGAACAGAATGGTCAAAGCTTCTCAGGTGAGCGATGTGGCCCATGGGCCTCTTGTTTAAAATGATCACCATAAAACGATAATCGCATACAAATGTAGTTATGATTTTAAATCCATGCGAATGCAGAATTTTCTTTTCATATGCAAGAGAGAAAACAATGAGAGAAAATTAAAAATACAGGGTAATTTGTTTTGATGATCTGCTTTTTCAGAAAAAAGTACATTTACACAAGGTTCTGTCAACAAATAAATATTAATGATTACTTCAATGGGATTACATGTAATTTTTTAAAAAACATATTTAAACACTGCACGTAAACAATTCATATTGACGTCGTTTTGACGTTACAACGTTGAGTAGCAATTCCTGACGTTGCGTCTGGGTTATTATATAAACACTGAATTGTAGATGGTTTTTCCCCGTTATTTCCCGATCATGACAAGGAGCACACATGCAGCGGGTGTGACCGGTCGACAGGGGATGCTCACTCCTCCATGATCCCACTTCTAATGTTTTGGAGGTCCATGTTTTCTCTGCTCCAATTTTATATTGTTTAATGGATTTTTAAGCTTGATTAATGTTTGTAAAATGTAAATGTAGAATATGCTCTATAGCTTGTGTATACTTCTGTTGATCACTAAATTTTCGCGACACCTTATTTTCGCGGGATTTTCATTGACTCTGTAAGCGAGACATAATTTGCACGAATAGTTGTTATTCCTCTACATAATCGTAAGGAATACTTTTATACGCGAGAATTAAATTTTCGCGAAGGCATTGTCTCGCGTAATTACGCAAAAATAAAGTTCTCGAGAATATAAAGTGATTTACAGTAGTTAAGGGGTGTATTACATAGACTTGCCACGTACGTAATGCTGTATTTTTCATGACCTTTACGCGCGTTTTATGAAATCTGGAAGAAAAAGAATCTTACTATATACAGTGTAAGAAAGATTTTTGTTATGTCTTTAGTTCTATAGAAAACGTCACTATTCTGAAAAGTGACCTTGTGAAATGTTTCCGGATGTCATTCAAAAAGCTTCAGAATGCTAAATTTAAAAGTTTCACTTGTAAATTATGCATCAATTTCATTACCTTATTGTAGAGTTTATTCTGACATGTATAATTTAACGTTTGATCTAAAAGGCGACAACCAAAATGTTCCGTGTGGAGAGAACATTGCACAATGTAATCTATTTTTCACACCACATTAACAAAGTTGAGAGCTTAAGGGAATATAGTGATTTTACTTTGTGGATTTTAAAATAATTTGCGTGCAAATATTCATGAAGGGTATAACACCTAACAATATTAAACACAAAGCAAAAATTATAAGACTTTGTTGTATTCCGGAATAATTAGTGCTGTACTTATTGATTTTAATGTGCGTGTCTAATTCATTATTTTTCGAATATCCCTTTTTAACAAATTGAATCTAATAATGTAGCTTTTAAATGTTGCTTTTCACCAAAGGCGTTTCCTGGTTTATCATGTAGTGAAAACCGTACCCCGACCCCAAACAATCATTTAGCTTTGTTTATGCAACATGAAAGAATAATTTTCATTTAACGCTTTCCCCATTCCGACTAATAGCTCATCTTCGGCTCGAGGGGAGGAGATAAAAAGCTTTCATTTCTCTATGAAGTTGTAATTCAACAAATACATGAACTAAATATCACAAATTACGAAAAAACCGTCGACAAATCTGGAGATGACTTTCGCTTTATCGGGTACTTAATCAACACGCCTAACTGCAAAAACCCAGAAAACCATGCTACACTATCTGGTGATATTTGACTCAGGAAAAGGAAATCAACACAATTTGTCGGCGTGCATTATACAAAATATCGTTGATTTTTCTCGGCTTTTCATGGACTCAGGGTTACAAGTATGGTATCAGGCAAAAGCAAATTGCACATAAAACATAAACATTTGGTGCTGACCTTGCTTGGTGCTGAGACAAAGGACTTCACCGAAACATTTCACGCGATCAAACGCAAAACCGGAAGAAAACACCAGGGTAATTCCCGTTAGCAGGAAAGATATTTCTGCAGACACTGATTTTCATCAATCAGAAAGCAGGATCAGAAAAATATTTGTGTCTAAACTGTTATATTATACATTAGTTTTTTGTGAGGGTCAATTAAACGTTGAAGCTAAATTACAAATATCAGTAGCGTAATTCAAAATAGGTTCATGATAAATAAGCAGGCATAATTATAACTACGAAGAATTCATAAAAAGATTTTTTTTTTTAAAAAAATCATAAAAAATGGTTACAAAATAATAAATGATTCATGATTATTAATAGAAAAAATAATTGTTTACTTTGAGAAATTTGATATATGTACCTCCCACCAAATTATTTTTTAATGTATTCAAAATATGTCTTCAATATGATTCCCATATCATAGATATTCGACACAACTCGACATATAGATATATCGATGAAGTAATGTTAATAAACAATGGTTATTTCCATTCTTATGTCAATACGATATATCCCGATGGGCCTGAGATAAAAGATACTACAGAGTCTGACACATCTGCTTCATATTAGGATATTTTACTTGAAAAAAACGTTAATGGTAATCTAAAAACCAAGCTTTATGATAAACATGATGACTTTAACTTTCTATTGGTCAACTTCCCTTACTTGTGCAGCAATATACCTTCATAATCTGCATACGGAGTTTATATATCTCACTTGATTTGATACGCAATAGCATGCTCTTTTTATGAACAATTTCTAAATTGACATAATTTTTTGACGAACAAGTTGCTGAAACAAGAATATCAGCAGTCTCGTTTAAAGTCATCAGTTCATAAGTTCTATGATGGATACAATTTATCATTGAATCAAATGTTGACTGACGTTTTTCATACTAATTTTTGGTCCAATCTTTACACTGAATTGAAGACGGATTTTCCCGATCATGACAAGGAGCACACAGCGGGTGAGACCGGTCGGCAGGGGATGCTCACTCCCCCATCCTCTGATGTTTTGGAGGTTCGAGTTTTCTCTGTTCCTATTTTGTATTGTTTAAATGGACCTTTGAACTTGATTACTGTTCGTTACCTCCACATATGTCATAGTAAATATATATTTTTACGATTGTGCAGAAAATTAAAAAAAAAACCAGTAGCTTAAACATGAACAACATTTTTTCACTTTATGCAACCATTCCTCACGATTAATTTAAAGATTTTTTTTATATTATAGATAACTGCTTTCTACTTCTTCAGTAAAAACGGAAATCGGAAATTTCTCTATCATGTGACTGGTACTTAATAAAAAAAATTACCTTGTCAAAATCACCCTGATTCGAAAAACAAGTGCCCTGAAGTTGATATTAAAAAGCTGCTAGAGTTCCTCGTTGATAATATTAATGTAGCCTGCGGAGACAAGGTCTTTCAACAAAATGTTGCAATTTCGAAAAATTTCAACATTGGAAGAAATAAGAACTTGCTGTGTCTATCATCTCGACATTCAGATAAATCGAACATGTATCATCAATTAAAAATATTTTCATTCCTATGGCAATTCGATATATCCAAGTTATATACCTTGAAAAAATAAACATCACAATCTTTTTACATCGGTTCTATATTATTTAAATGTTTCTCTGATTGTAGACGATGAGGACCAACTAATAACTTCATTAACAAACAAGATGATTTCAATTTTTCAAAGTCAACTTTCCTTATTTAATACGTTATATCGCGACTACCAATGAGTACCTCGCAGTTATCTAACTTACTACCGCTCTTTTGCTTGGGAGTCGAGAAAAGTCTACATTTCTGGGGGCAAATGACATTGTTTACAGTAGTTAATAAACTATTTAATGTCGAAATCACGATGTTTTGACAGATATACTATAGTAGATTGTCAAATAAGGAAAGTTTAGAATATTTTATCTGCTTAAAAATGTGACGATTTTCAAAGAAAATTGAACGAGAAGAGTCCGCTTAATTAAAAATATCGTTATAAATGTGACAATTTAGGATTGGCTCCTCTCAAAAATATATTAGACTGGTTCAGCGATTGTTTAGCGAGGTATTCCACCAGGATGTTTTACTTATCTATCCTTATAAATGCTACAATGATCGATCTTGCGTTGTATTGAAAAGCACATTGCCCCCACCAAACAGACGATTCCTACCTCCTTATCGAAAGAGTTCTGCTAAGTTAAGTAATCGCGATATCAAGTATTGTTATACGTAATTATTAAAATATATCACGCTGTCACCTGCATTTGGTATTTACTTCGATCGACCTTTTCAATACTAAAGATCATGTTCCGAGTATGATCATTTTTAAACCGAAGTAGTCTAGAGATAAATAAATTGATGCAACAGGAATTTCAGCAGCCTCGTTTGAAGTTCATTTTATAAATTCTATGTCGTTATAATGACCTTGTAAGCAAAAGTATGCTTAGTCAAACTAATGTTAATTTTCAAATTCTTATTGTTAAATGTTTTACGATGAAAGAAGACATTTTAATTAATTTAGAGTAAAAAAAATAAATAAATACATTGTAAACTTTTGATTTGAAGTCGATCATAGGCACATGTGGATACTCCAATTTTGGTCAAACATATGTCGATGAAGTGAATTTGAATTTCAATATCTATAATTATTACTTATTTATACTTTTATTTTAAAAACGTTTTTAAATTGTAAGTTAACATAAAAATTAAAAAAAAAAATTAAGGGAGGAGTTCCTTTTGTTGACAAAAATTTAGCATACAACAAAAATAAATGTTTATATTTTACTATGTTTTATACGATTTTACAGGTTTTAGATTTTAAAAAATGAATTGTGATATTATGTTATTGTTACTAACTAGAAAAACATTTATTCACATGATATACGTACATATCTGCTACATGTATAACACTTCTCAAATTCATTTAATATAAGTCTTCCTCTTAAAATAATCAGGATAGATCTAAAACCATTTCAGCAACTTTAACATTGTCTTCGATGTACTGTTATGGTTTATATATAAACTGACTTTTGATCTCATAAAACTTAATGTACATGTTAGCCTGAAGGTTTTCTAATTTCTCTGCTACAACAAATAAGCCACAATTTGTTGAAGTTAATTGATCTTTACAATCCTTTTACATAGATTCAGAAAAAATAAAACAGTCATAATTGGATCTGATTATTTGTGGTTCCTTCTTTTCCTCGGGAAATTTAGAAAGATGAAGCAAATTTATAACCTAAGCTTTAAAGCTCGATCATTAGGTCCACGATACACATTTTCTGCCACCCTGGAGGAATAACTTAATGATAGACATAGAATTTGATACATGACTTAGGTGTCACTTAGTCTGTATAGTTTTGGCTGGTCAATCACTTGAGGAGGGAATCTTGTTTGGTTTCCGACTAAATTAATTATTAAAAGAATATTTGCATAAACGTCTTTAATGTTTAGACATTGAGGATTTTAAAGATCATATGAATTTTTCTCTCCTTTTTATCATTGTAAGCGCAATTAAGATAAAATGGAAGGCTGATTCTGGAATCTGACAGGGACTATATTTTCGGCGGAATGGCGGACTACCTCCTTTTCTGCTTCTCAAAAATTTTACGGAACAAATTGAATTTTATTGCCATTTTCAAAAAGACGAATAGCTTAAAGGTATTTTTGTGGTCACTGAAATTAACAATTATTATATACTTAAGTTTTAAAATAATGAAATAAACATGATTTTAAAAAAAATAAATAAAAAAAGGCATTTCGCAATTTGATGATGACCTTTATTGGTTTCTTTCCACATGGTTTTCTTGGATATTATTTCTTTGGTTATTAAAACGTAATTAAAATAAAAATCCCATTCTAGTTATTGGCTATACATCAGTTGATGATACTATAAAGATGACGACAGTCTGTTTTTCAATCTCTTTGACATTTTACAAACACAGTTTAAATAGATCCGATTAAGCCACGCCGTTAGCTGATTTTATTCCTATTTCCGATACATTAAATATACAGATTCCAATACCTGTGTGTAAATCTTCAAAGAAAACATAGGAATAAAGAGATTAATATAGTCCCAGAAACGGTCAAGTCAAACAAATCAGAACAAGGCTCCAGAGGGTGCAACATATCATGCTAAATTAAAAGGGTACCGTTTGTATTGAAGTATTCAAAATCGATTTTATTCATTGGTTGTCCATCAGCTTCCTACTCCTATTAAAGACGAAACCAACATCGTTATAATTTTGTCATCCTGAAATGGTTAGGGTTTGATATTTAACTTCTACATCGATTTTAATTGTGCTGTTTAATTTTAATCATCAGTTTAATAGGATGGTAGAAAGGAAAAGTAATTAATGAAATCCCCCTAAATTAGAAAAAAGTTAATATAATATCTAGGAAATTTTACCTGCTTAATGATTTTTTATTTGTGAAACCCGGTATAAGACAGTGCTTTATCTCTAACAGGTTTCGAAAACTCGGCATGCTCTATATATGAAAAATTTAAAACAAAACAAGTTATTGACAAATAAGTTGATAGTACAATGATATTGATGCAGCATTTTGCAGATTCTATGGACAATTCAATGACCTTGTCAGTAAATACAATTTATCGTTCAATTTTTGGGTTGTTTACTCCTTTAAGGCTTTGAATCCCACCTTTGATGTTTAAGGGGTCTGTTCTGCTCTGTTCCCCGTTTGTATTGTTTTAATGGATTTTGAGCCTGATTACTGCTTGTTAACCTCAAATTTCATTGTATACTTCCAAGGAAAATTTATCAAGAATTGGCAATTTCTTTTTTAGAATGATCTGTTTGAAATTACTTCAGCTATCATTTTCAAAAACAAATGCTTTTAATTTCTTCTCCAATATCCTTTTCTGGATGTTTTGAAAACAAATGCTTTTAATTTCTTCGATATTCTTTTCTGGATGTTTAAATAAATAGACAAATGCTTTGGGCAGGGCAATAAGAAGCAATTTCAGCTAGGTGTGGGTAGGTGGGGCACAAGGAAGAGCCTAATAAATCCGTTTGGAAGGAAACAACCCTACAAAATTTTTCCATCGTGCAAATAAGGTGGAGGGGTTATCAAGCGTTATTATTAAGGGGAACAAAACCGTAAGTTTAGCTTCATATTCTTTTGAATAGTAAAATGGCAAACGCTGATGTCGTTTTTAATGGACTTGTTAGATTGAAAACGAGTACTAGTATTTTATTTTAAGTTGATTGGTATTTTCAAAAATATTTTCCCTTTTGGAACCTCATTCAAGAATTCCCTTGGGTGATTATTCCCAGTTAGGAAAGGAAATAGTATATAAGCCCAAATAAATCGGAATAGAGGTCTAATTCTTTAGAAAATTGTCAGGTTTAGGAAAAGGTATTAATTAATGTTTACCTTCGAATCACTGTATAAATGAAGTACCCTGAGGAAAATTAAATATTTGTGAAAACTTGTATGCGGATATTTATCCCGATTGTTTCACCCGTTTGGTCAGCATTGAACCAGAGAATGTTTGTCTTTAGGTTTATAATACATCGTACAATAGATTTGTTCTCATCCAGAGCAGAATCGAGCGCTTAGACCATTAGTATTCTTTAATCCATTATTATGCGACTATATACTCCCCCAAGTTCTATTGAAACGGTAAATTTACTGTCGCTTTATGTGCAGTTTCCTACCTCAACGTTGCATAATGATTTTGAGAGCTGAGGTTCATTTCTCTTTGGAAAACGAACTGGTGGTCAAGCTCTAATCAGAAAAGCAAACCTCGAGGGCCATCAAAAATGTTTACTTTACTTGAATCCACATTCCTAACAGGAATAATTTATGAAATCGTGGTATAACTCGCAAATCTTGCAAATCGCTTATGAATCGATTTAAATCTCTTTGAATAATAAGTAATAGGTAACAAAAAGGCACATTTAGTGGCTGTTGGTGTGATTAAATATTTGTCATTTCTATAAGAGGAAATGGTAACGGGCAAAACTATGTTTTCCGTACAGCTGTGTTTGCCTGACATGTTGACTAGAGGTATTAAAGAATTTGATTGAATTTCCTTCACTTAGGACATAAAGCTATAGCGAATTTGTCATTATTCTTCAACAAAAACCAAAACTATTGTCAGCAGTGCTTAAAGTATTTGATGGGTAAAATTTGTAAAAGAGATATGAAAGTTACTCAAACTCTGATCCAACTTTTCAAGTATTGACCAAACTGCTGTATTTAAATCTTTCGAAAAATATCCCCATTAGAAGCATTAAAAGCCACTTAATTTCAATAGCCTGTTTTAAGGAGGCGTAGGCCGAAGAAGGTTATTTTTCTAAGATATCAAGCCAATAAAAAGAATCTAATCTCTCAATTGTAAATGGAAAGCAATCTTCAAAACAAAACTGTTTAATCCAGATTCAATCCGATCAAATCCCAGAGATAAGTACACCATGTTTTAAAATGAAAGCACTTTCCTTGTTTAGTTAATTTTCTTGCTCCTCCACCCCTAACGCCACTTTAACAAATAGAACACAGTGTATTTAAACACTATTTTCGTAAAGTCCTACTATCAAGGTCTAATTTTCTGAATTAAAACAGAAATACTAGTGTTCAATCCACACCATTATTAGTTAGATGTCAAGATTTATGCAAAAAAGTGTGCGGAATATATTTGAGAAATAGAATGTATTTAAAGTGTTCAATGAACATCAAGTTTGAAAATACTTGCAAATGGTCATTCAAACATCAGATGTATACTTTATCAAAAATAACAAAAAAGCAAACATCTTTGGAAAACCTTTATTCATAAAAAAAAAAATATCTTGGTACTTTTGTTTTACCTACGAAAAGATTTTACTAATCATATGAAAATTCAAAATTTAAAACGAGTTTTACTGATTATAATATATTATATTAAAATATTAAAAATACTAAATAGAACCTCCATCGTATATATTTTTTCAAAATAATGTGCGAGAGAATATATTTTAAAATTGTGATGCTATAATTTTTGCGTGCGCGATTAAAAAAAAGGTGCATGGAATATGATCCATTGAATGGTTTACAATTAAATACAATTTTTCAGCGTGCATGTTGAAGCTATTAAAGACGGAAATGCAAGAGATTTTTGAACAATGTATTTTGACAAAAATACGAAACAGCAGAGAGTCAAAATTTAAACATATAAACAGACCCCCAAAAAGTTCGGAAGCTTAAATATCAATGAAACGAAATAATAGTGCATTGTAAGCAAATGTCGAAGCCATTACTTAAAGTGTTAACTGTAAGCCGGTCAATTACTTAGCCATATTTCTGACATATCTGAGTAGATTCTGATTTGATAAGTAACGGTTTGACTTTAATATGACAGTCACGAAAACTCACATTAATCGAGAAGGATGACAAAATGTTATCTGCTTAATTATCGCTCAACGTTCGTATTGCATTTACTACAATTGATAATCGGTGTCTCTAATACGTTTAAGTGCAATTTGCAGAGATATAGCTCCATAAATTGAATTGATGGTCTGCACTACTATTCCGGGAATGGAATATACGGGTGGTAGGTGAATTATACCGTCCCTTGATCTTTTAAATACAATTAAAGCTGAAACGATTAAGGTCTGATAAGTATCTGTCTGTAGCATAATTTGCGATTGTAGAGCATTAGACAAGAGATTACTGCAAAGTGATAGACACGCTCTACATCATAGTCGTATTAAAGTCCATCAGGGATTGACAAGCTTGGATCCGGAAATTAACATACAAAATGAAATCTCCCTAGAACCGACTTGCTAGAAACATCCGTTAGTAATGTTGTTTTTATTCACATTGCAATACAAATCGCTACGCATCATT
The DNA here is from genome assembly GCF_032062105.1 of Saccostrea cuccullata. Lineage (NCBI taxonomy): Eukaryota > Metazoa > Mollusca > Bivalvia > Ostreida > Ostreidae > Saccostrea > Saccostrea cuccullata. Next base: position 185,598 of record NW_026924280.1, read on the forward strand.
ACCATCGAAAATATATGCTTCACATAAATTCTAAGCTCCATACCAAGAAACTGTTTCTGGTTTTGACTTATCCAAGTTTTTATTCCCAGTCTGTTTCACTCTGAAGCATTATTCAACTAACCACTACAATGCAGTACAGACTGTTATGATAGGTCATTTCAAAGCCTTTTCAAAATAAAATGCTAGATGAAATATCCAATTCGTTGTATTCGCAATGTTTATATTAATAGAAAGGATGGACCTACAGTTTCAGTCAATTACATTTGAACAATTATTTTCTTGTAAAAGAAGCGAATTCTAAAAAGGATTTAGGTGACTAGCTTTGTCATATGAAGGATAATTTGTGTCTAGCATAGTCTAGAGGTAGGCTTAGAGAAGACATTCTTAATTTGAAAACACTGTCCCATTGAGAAAGGTTCACTCAAGGAAGTCGAGAAATTTCCTTCCTGATTACAAATATGTGTATAGCTATCAGTCCTGAAGCTAAATAAATGGTGATTTGCATCATGCGTAAACAAATTCTGTTCGTTGTTTAACGTTCCTCTCGAGAATTTTCCACTTTTATGGAGACGCCAAGTTGAACACTTGACGGTAGAGGGCTGCAAATTTAGTCCTCTGTTCAGCACACGAATAATGAGCAATAAGGGAACATTTTCGTGTTTGCACCTACTACGACTCAAAACCTCTGTTGATACACTTTCTGCGAAGGACCGATCTCCAAAGTTCGCAATGGAATTCGAACACAGTCTTTTTTATCTTTTAAAAATACTAGTAGTCATATTAAAAATTGAGACAACAAAAACAGTTTCAAATTACTTCACATAGTGACTTATTTAATCTTTTTGCACTCAAATAATGATATTTTTGTATGACTAAAAGTTTAAAAAGCAATAAAATCATTCGAAAATTATGACATTTCTCTGCTTTAAAGCAGAGTGGTAAAATTATCTTATATACTTAGAAAATGAAATAAAAAGTGGGGGTCTGTGATGTTAATTTTTAGACATTACTAAAATTTTAAGCTTCAATTGTGCAATTTTTTTCAAGAACTTTCACAATATATTTGATATATTTGCCAAATATAATAATATGATGATAAAATTAATAAAAATTAATTTAATATATAACATAGTACCGGCATAGAACATTTCATTGCACAAAATTACTCTGCATGCAGGCTGCATGTAAAATTAAAATAGATATCTAAACTTAACGATACTGAATACTTCGGAAGAGGAAAAATTTATCTTTTTCTTCTAAGTAACCTTTCGCCATAAAATATAGTTCCTCACAAAATGCTTTTGGTGTGGAATTTAATTTCAGGGTTTGAAATGAATATATTTAAATAAGCATTATAGAATCCAAATTTATTGTACGAACTAAAGGTGTGTTCCCCGAACGTCTAAAACTTATATCAACAGTATAATTATCACACTCAATTAAGGGGCCCCTCTAAGGGGCACAGGTAGAGTTTACCTGTGTTTTACACTGTATGAATAAACTACCTGCATTTACAAGACTGTGTCAAAGACTTATATAGGGAAAATCTTAGCAATAAATCCTATTAAATAAATTAAATGTTATTCAAATTTTTAAATATTTTTACTCAAATTTTCCAAGAATTTACAGGGTATTTTAGTCAATTGATATTATTAATAAAAAGAATTAATTAAAAGAATTTAAATGTTATATGTAATATTGTATTTAAATGCATTTAATATATTTAAACAAAGAAAATCTTTCATTTTTCTTTAAAAAATATTCTAGACTATTTAATTAAATCCGCTGAAAAGCTGAGGAGCAAACCTCGATAAAATGTGGTTTCCAGTAAACTGGGTCACAACTTTCATCATCACTTCGAATCTCTCAATTTCTTCTATTCCAAACGTTTGAGTTACCAATATGTAGTGAGCTTTTTTGTTTTACTTCAGCAGAAATATCGAAATGATGTTGAGAAACTAATGATCTGCATTTGTTATGTTTTGAGCTGTATATATATAGAAGTATGGAAATAGCTTGGGATAGCATAAATCTGATGCATAACTAATTCCTTTAATATATACGTTTTATGTTGGTTTTGATTTATTTGCTTATTGTTTAATGTCCCTCTCGAGATTTGTTCACTCATGTCTAGACGCCAACACTTTTCAGTAAAAGAGCTGAAAATTTTTACATTAAAAGTATGCTCGGCACGTAAGGCCATTGAGCAGTGAGGAATCTTTTTCATGCCAGCACCTACTGCGACATGGGACCTCGGTGTATACGGCAAAGGACCGGTACATCTCCACGTTCCAAAGTGGATTTTGAACCCGCGATGTAAGGATCATCTCCTTACTCCGCGACTCTTACAGCTGCGCAACGCGGTCGACTATTCTTTTGATTGAAAAGACCTCCTTAAGACTTCAACATGTGCTGTTTTCATAAAGAAAAATTTCTCTTCTATATTCTCTTCTCATTAATAATTTTGCTTGAAGAAGGGTATTTGGATTTATAGTGGAAGGATGCAATATATTTACTGATTTATTAATGAGTTCATACCGCTCGTAAAATTTAAGATTAGTAGAAATCACTCTAGGGTTCAAGATTAAAGGCAAAAACCTTCAGAAACAAACTAAAATTTATGGAATTTTTACGATTTCCTTTTATTAATGTTTCCAATTAGCAACAAATTTTATTCAGGTGATACAAATCATGATTTAAATGAATACCTAATCACATAAACGATCACACTCAAGAATCATTGCATTTATCAATAGTCACCCATATCCTATCAAGTGTCTGAATTATTTATACTAAGGTATCTTTTGAGAATTTGCTTCTGAAAGTATTGAAAAATTGCTATTTTTATCTGTAATTATTATCTCCATGATTGATTTTACTCTTCGCAAAAATTTTACGATGTGCACCCTTTTACATATTTTTTTTAAATAAGAATAGAAGATTTATTTCAAACTCAAAGTCGTTGTCTTGTAAATACATGAGTTGTGAGTAAAATGTAATTTTGAAATAATTTCAGTCGACATTTTCCTTTTTTGTATACATTCCTTTAATTTTTCAAGCAAAAAATACACGTGTTTTGCATGTTTCATTTTTTATTTGATTTTTTAAAATGAAGTTTCTAAGTGATTTTTAAATTTTAGTACATGTATCTAATTAAATATAAATGCATTTCATTAAATCATTTCAAGAACAAGCATTTGTTCTACATAAGATAGGACAGAAAAATTATTACACTAAGAAAAACAATATATGCAGGACACCCCTTCTCTGAATTGCTATAGTGTACTACAAAATATTATTTCAAATTTATTTAATTTATGGATAAACGTGACGTTGGTAGAGAAATCTCTTACCTTAATTCCTAATCTTTTATCCAAGCTATATTGAAAAGACTAGAATTATTCGAAATAAGAACACTTTTCAAAATACACCCCAAGAAGAAATTACAAACAAGATTCAATTTATACTATGATAATATTTTGCATCAAAATTAGGGCTAATATTTTGAACACAAAAAGAAAATCTTTATTAATACCTAACAGATTTTAATATTTGCCACAGGTACGGTATTACAAAGATATTCATAAAAAAGAAAGAAAAATCCTGGATTTAAGATGTTTTCTTGTTATTCTAAAATCTTAAAACAGAAATCAAATAAGCTACTTTATGAAAACACAATTTAAGGTACTACCTTGGAAGAAATAAGGAGTTAACGCAAGCTAAATTCCTTAATTTACACAAACGATTTACAGAAGGTTATTAAGACTGCCAATAATATTGAAATTTATAATAATATAGATCAACATTTAACATATGCACAATCGTCAGGGAAGAGTACGACTGTATTCAACTTGCATTAAAAAGTAATCATTGATATACACATTTCAATACTTCTTTAATTTAAGCAATATTCTTTTTCCGATAAAATATGCATCTTTTTCTATTTATGCAATTTTTTTTCTTTGGAACTAGGAAATAAAACAAAATATAACTCCTTATTTTGTTATTGCAAGATCGTGTCTAGTCTCATCAAGGATTCACAGTTTGGAGAAGCTTTTTAAATCTTAATAGCATGCAGTAGTATATTTTCTGACCAATTTTATTTCATAGTCAAAAGACAATCAAGTCCATACAAACACTTCCTTGAGTTAAAATTGGACACAGCTGCTTCGTATATATAGAATTGCTGTAATAATCATCATCCTCCTTTACACCCTGTGGTTATTAGGGCAACAAAAATCTTCTTCCACTCTTGTCTATCATGGACCAGCCTCTTCAATGATCCCCAGGTCTGGTGCATGTCTTTCATTTCGCTTTCAACTGTTCTTCGCCGTGATAATCTAGACCTTCCCCTCTTTCTTTTACCCTCTGGGGTCCAATGCAGTGCTGTTCTTGTTGTGTTTGGGAGTCTTTTTCGGAGAACACGTCGAATCCATCTCCATCTGCGTTTGATAATGATGGTACCCATGTCCTCTTGTTTGCACCTACTCAACAGGTCTTCATTTATTTAGTAAGCTTCTCGGGCTGTCATAATGGATTTTGTCTAAAGCTGGCAGATTTTATTTATATGTTACTAATTGTTTTTCGGGAATCAAAGGTAAAAGCAAGCTTTTGTTAGATATTATTTTTTGCCTTTCTAGTTCTTTTTGAAAAAGATGGGAGGGTTTTGTTACCTGTTATTTCACGGTCATTATTATATGAAAATATGCACAGTAACTATTTTACATTAAAGCATTTTGTAATCATTTACCAACTGTTCTTTACATAGCTTTAACAATTCTTCATAGTGCAGGTGTCTTGAAATTTTATGTAATTTAACATGCATGCAAATATTCATAGAATATTCATAGAATATTTAAAAAAACATATAATGTAATATAAAATGTCATCATTCTTGTATTATTTAAAGGACACAACTCTGGCCTTTGAAACTCTGTAAAGAGCAGTATCTTAGATTCATAACATTTCTCATAATTTTATAACATTTGCTTCATTTGTATTTTATCAAAATTGTCTCGAATTTTTATTAAAATGGAAGTTTCCTAATATTTATGATAAAATGCCGATACTGAGTCTCACCATTTCAACATTATGTCTTCCCTAAAATAATTAAATCACAGAGAAATTTAAACGATCTACAGCGTTAATATTTTTTTTAACTGAGCGGGGATAAAAATAGATGTTTCATTTTTTTATGAGAAATTTAAGAAAGACCTGCAAGCTGATTCGTATACTAGTAGTTTGGAGACTTCATAAATGAATTATCTCTTTTATTGTCAAATCTTATAGAAATTATTGGTAATTCTCAATTTTTGAAATTTTTTTTTATGCATATTGGCTGGATCTTCGTGCACAGCCCTCATTTTTTCCAACATGTTTTATTACAGAATCTTATTTATAATTGAATACAGAGGACATATGAGTAAGATACAAATTGTTCCTTATACTCCAGAGCCCAAACAGGGAGGTCAATTAATATACAAAGCATGGCAGACGTATGATTAATGGAAATATATAGGTACAATCCAGATCCCCCAAAACAAAATTACACCGACTACGAAGCCATTAAACTTGTTAATTATAGATAAATAGGCATCAAACATATTTGTAATCAAGTTATGGTCGGTAGAAATCAGAGAAATTTATCATATCGTGGAGGGATGAGACGATACTAACACGGACGAATCTCGAGAGTGTCAGCCACGGAGATATCTTAAAACTTCGCCAGAAGATGACATATTAATTAATGAATGTTAGAACATGTTAAAACAGTTACTTCTATGTATAAGATAACTTTTCCATGTATAAAGTTTCCCGAGGGACTCAGATCTGTGATGTATCAACGATATTTGATCAAAACAAAATGACTTTATTATATAATGATAGTTTTTCACGCTAGGCCAACACGCTCATCTGCTTCGTCCTAGTGTTTTAAATATTGATATGTACGGAGAATTAAGTCGTGGGATGTTAGCACGAAATCCAACGATATATTCCGTAATGCCGACTAGATTTTTATGATAAAAGTCCATAAAAGGGATACGCCATACGAGTTGCAATGCAATTCTGTCTTAGAGCAGTAGGATGAAAGAAATTCCTAATGGAATCTGTATTGTTCTTGAAATTGATTATGAAATCCCATGTATATTACAAATTTTCTTTGCATGAACCATATTTTTCACAGAATAAATTGAATCATTTCATTAATTATTTATTACTGTATAGGTCTATTTCTGATTAAGCAGACCCGACCATCAATCGTTTTTTCTTGACTAAATTGTATGCAAGAAAAATTAAAGATAAGGTTTTCTTCAATTTTCCTCGTCTAATCGACCGATGCCATCTAAGCTAATTGTGCCAAAGTTTTATTGAAAACAATTTTTATTCAATTTTTTCCCTTTCATGAATTTTCTCTTTAATTTAGATTATTTCAGTTATCATATCTAAAAAAAAATCCTACGGATTTAATCACAGTTATACAAGCTCTTGAAAATGATTCAGCAGTTTATTTCTACACACCTTTTTACGACTTATTTATCCATTAGACGCTCCATTATCATTTGATTTGTTTCTCAAGATTTCCCCTCAGTTGAAAGTTCATTGCCTCTCTTTTCATCAAACATACCAGTCGTCTTCCGTTAATTTTATATCTGTAATAATATAATTACGCTATTTGCTATAAAATCCTCATTGTAAATGACTAAAAACTGAGCAAAAATCAACAATTCTAGATCACGTGACCACTGAGTCTCGTGCACTGGCGTTACTTCAAACGATTCACTGACAGACGATGACAAACGTCCGGTGGTCGTACGTTTATGCGCTTCCCTTTTTCTGGTATATCGTGACGATTGGGCAGATTGATAAATTTCTTGATAATCGTTTTGCAGGCGACGTCCCCGATTAGATAAAACAAAAACTAAAAAGAATAACTGAATGTCTTTTGCAGTAATTCCTTAAGGAAATGAATTTTCTAATTTTGTCACTTAATGTAATTTGATTTTTCTCTCATCATCATAACAGTTTAAGCATCAAAAACAAGTAAGATGGCCAGAAAAAGGACATAACACTAAAGACTAGGAACATTGTAATTTGGAATGCAAATCACAGAGAGATGTTAGCCCGTAAGTTACATTCTTTAGAACCAATTAAATGGGAATTATTCGATGCCAAAGAAATTACCCCATAATTTGAACTGTGCATTAATACAATGAATTATTTTATTTTGCTATGATATTTTTTTTAATTTTTATTATTATGCCTCTCAAGGAAGTTCGCTTCACAAAGTTGAGACATGAGATGTAATTATATTTTTAATATTACATCAAGTGATTAGGCTTACAATTTTGAGGCGATTGGAGGAGTAATACATAATGGCGTAATTAAGTCTCGGAGTCTGTGCTGCACGCGCGATACATTACGTACATGTACCCCTTTACATCTTTGTAAAATGAAAAAAACATTCTTCTGAAATATTTTGAATTAAAATTTGAGCACTGGAAGCATTCGGATTTACTTTAAGCATCTGTAATATCTGAATCCCACCTATCTTAAAACATAAAAGAAAAAATGCAAAAACTTAAAAAAAAAAAATCGTCTGAAAAATAACTAGAATATTCCTTAAAACTACTTCCAATTTCCCTTTATGATCATATCTATGCACAGTATTGCACGTTATTTAAACAATAAAATGCTTTCTTTGTTTGTTTTTACTGGAATTAACGGAAGCAGCTGTTGCAGAAAAATACATAACCCGCGTAAACGGGTTATGTAAATTGTTTCTGTTATACCTGCGACCGTTAATTCCAGTAATAACAAACAAAGAAAAACATTTTATTGTTTATATTTATATCTGTTTTAATAATCATTTAAAGTATTATTAAAAAGATTATTATTGTATTAATGATGCAATCGTCTTCATACGTTTCATTGATGGAACAGCCACTGATCAAGAAATCTGTACAGGCGACATGCCTAATGTAGTTCATGCAGTGATTAACGCAATGGGTTTTCTTAAGAAATAAAGGAGAAAATATTCAGTGGATGTAAATATATTGCTTTAATTTGTTGGATGCATTATCTATTTTCTTTCAAAATATTAAACTTGGCTAGATTGTTTACTATCCTTTCAATGACTTTATTCTTCATCGAGAACTTCACATTATGCCTGCAGATAAGAAAATATATATATATGGTGTTATAAAGAATAATACATACCCTTTTCCATATCAAATCCTGTATCAGCCCGAGACACCAATATCAGCCAGAGGGCCGAAGGCCCGAGGGCTGATATTGGGCGAGTTTTGTTTCATTGACTTCTGATTTTGAATACTGTGTGTTATCTCCATATGTTTCTTTAAACGGCATATATATATGGAGAGAAACAGTTGGTGAAAAAAATTAATGTAACATTTTTCAATTATTCTAAATTTCATTTTATATTTGAAAAATGATTGGTGATGTAAAGAAAAAAATTATCTTAAATTTTTGCTTATTATATAATTCATTTACATACATTTCTTTTCATTTATACATTTATTATATTTCATTTGATTACAGTCGAGTTTTAATCTACGATGATACTATGTCGAGACACAATTCAGAATTTTTTTTATAAAGTAAAATTAAATACTAGTATGCTAATTAATCTTATTAAATCAGACCTTTAAAAGTAACTTACGATTTGATTAGCTAGAAATGTAAACTCTTGCAAGGACAAAGTATAATGCTTCTTAAGGGCTTACCTTTAATTTAAAACTGGATCAAAAAACGTTAAAATTGGTATCTACGGGAAAAATATGTTTTCAGAATCAGATCCTACAGTAGAGTTTTCCCCCTAAGTTTCAAGATCACCAGAATCAATCATCAGAGCTATGTATGAATTTTTTTACGTGTAACATTTTCAGGCTAAGACTTGAAAAAAAATTAAGTATAAAATATTAATTCAAAAATATTTTGATATGTATCACTCACTCTTTAATTTTAAATTGTAGATAAGGTATACAGGGGCTTTTTTCTCTTAATGCAGTTAGGCAGTTAAAATTTAGAACCCCGACGATGTACATTTCCTTTGTTTAGCAGGTAAACAACATTGTTTAACTTTGAATACCGTATTTGAAAAATGCATCCATGTTTTGATAAATGACAAAGATGAAGATGAAAAAAGAAATCGATCTAAAAAAAAAAACATATCTCTGAACAGGGCACAAACACAAACCTTTAGAAATTCCAGAGGTGGGATCAGGTGCCTGGAAGAACCCCCTTAGCTGGTTACACCTGCTGTGAGCCCTATGTATTGATCAAGAAGGCGGGACATTCCACAGTCAACTTTAAGGTGAAAACAAAAGTTTTAAAAAGTGTGTGTAAAAGTATGCTTAAAATACAAAACCTATGATACATTATATTTTTTTTTTTATTAACAAAGCCATTATAACGAGCATAAAACTTACGAAATGCTTACTTTAAACGAGGTTGTTAAAATCACTGTAACATCAAGTTATTTGTTAATAGCCTGCTTTGGTTTAAAAACTGATCTTACTAAAATCATGCATTTGAATTGCGAGTTGTACGATACATAAACATCATTAGCATTACGAATGAAGTCAACTCGTTTGTTGTACAATTTAGTTGTTCATTTGCACTAGTCTTGTAGGTAGGATTCTTCTCATACAAAAATGTATTTCTTAGATTTAAAAATTGATAAAATTTTTCACACAATCAAGAAGACGATATCACTAAGTGATGGCATCAGTTACATTAGTTTAAACCATTTTATATTAGAGGCAAGGTCAGGTCAAGATCATAATCTTTTCCCAGAACATTAAGAAAAATATTACTGCATCAAATAATGCAGTACCTTCTTCTATTTTAAAAGATTGTCTTTTTTTTTTTTTTTTTTTTGGATAAAAAGATATAACCATATAAGGTCTATAAGGTGATATTACCAAACTGACATAAATAGTTTCGCAAAAATGGATATAGCCCCTGCTAGATTTCAAACCCACTTTACCATACATATTTAACGTTGTACAATTGTGATGAGAAAAGAAAAATATGATCTTTTAAATCTCTTACACCTAAATATATAAAAGATATAAGCAAATATACATTGAATATTTCATCCACTCAGAATCCAGAGAAGAATCCTACCTTAACATACTTATACATGTACTTAATAAATACTCATCAGGGGCCCGTTTCATCAAAGGTCGTACGCCAAGTCGTAGCCCTACGCCGGCATAAAGTCGAGACTAGCACGAAGATTTGCGTTTCATTAAAGAGTGTATCGTTACGCCTGACTAAATTTAGGCCAAACTTTTACGTCTACTCAAGGGTAGGCGTAAGTTTGGGCGTAAAGTTAAAATTAAGCTATTTTAATTATTTTAAAACAATATAGCGAGTTCTAAAGAAAAAGTACGGTTCTAAGAAGTTTTAAAATACAAACATTGCATTATTTAATTATACATACTATGTAGTGGGGGAGGGGGGGGGCTGTTACAACCATTTGGTATGATTGAAGTAAACTAATACATAACGTACTTCATATTTTAATAAAATTCTTCTCAGAAGAAAAGATTGTCTTATTAGAGATTTCGACATGAACCATCTCTTACGTTTTTGACAAAGCATTCACACACACATTTGATTGTTGTATTGTATGTATAAAGTATTAATTGTAAATCGGGTATAGTGACTACACATATAACTATATTAATACCCCCGCTTTATGTCCGTCTGTTGCGCTTTTGGGTGCCCATCTCTTATCCACAACTCTTCTCTTACCACTGAATGAAATTTCACAGAATCTTTAATAAATATAGCCATTGAGAATTAACTTACTCATTGATCGGACTCTTATTTGGGGTTTTACATAGCAAAACATGGACACTGTCATTATATTCCTAAAGAAGGCGGGAGATTCATTAAAATTGTCTATTTTGATTTTTAAAAAATCTTTTCCCCACTTTTTTTTTTGGGGGGGGGGGGGACATCGGTTTCAAAAGCACAATCATCCTCTTTCTGGTAATTTTCTACATTTAAATTACAGAAAAAATAATACATCATAAATCCACAACTGTAGGTTTTTTTTTATTATTATGTTCGAAGAGTCTTTCTTATTTACTCCTCTTCCACAAGTGTGGATCTCGAGGGGATCGGAGAGAGGGTTCATACATGTAACCTCCCGAATTTGCAGAATATTCAAAATTTAATGAACAGAAATGGAGGCGAAGGTAATTATTTTTCTAGGTATCTGGGACAAGTGAAGTCCCCAGTGAATCTAAAACGCAACCCGGAGGGAGTCTCATATAGACAATAAGAGATTTTTAAATGGGGAAAGTATTACTTTTGTTATATCGATGTAACACGATGATTATTAAACAATTCAAGAAATGAATTATTCCTAAAATATTTTTTTCTCGGACAAAATTAATATTGATGCAGAAGACATCTATCTTTATTTTTTCATGATTTCGTCTGAAAAAGTAAATCTCACATCCTCTGAGATAATCTGAGCTCACATAAAGCACATATAGGATAACAATATACATTTTTTTTTAAATTTCCTGCATAACTTACATTTTAATGAAAAACAAATAAAGACTAACTGTAAATTATTTTTAAAGACAGAGATCATACAAGCAGAGAAGTTATGTAAGAATACCTTTGTAGTAATTTTTTGGAATCTCTCTCTCTCTCTCCTTCTCTTTCTCACAATCTCTCTCTCTCTGCGTACTTGGAAAACGGTACATCAATTTTAAGCTCTAGATAGTAAGGAATTTTTGTCTATAATTGTATGAACCTGCAGTCAAAAACTAGTATTCGAAATTGTTTTCTGAACCTTTGTGCCATTTTAATAAACAATAATAATATTATAATGAATCATTTGAATTGACAAAAATTTAATAGACTTAGAAAGGATTGTCTTACGTGTACATTAGTAGTAGATATGTAAAATTTATTTCTTGACTCAATATGGGTACATATGTAAACTTTTTATACATTATTTTTGCTTGCAAGTATACATTTCTTAGAAAAATAATTTTAAAAAGATCTTATACTGTCTCAAACTTAATCATTATTATTTTTCAGTAGAATCGGTATGTATCAAAGTTTGAAATTTATTATCAAAGGCGAAGGCATGAATTTGTTTCAATTTCGGAAAGAGGGGTGGGGGGCTGTAAAATTCCAAAATAAATGGATTAGCTTTATACAGAAATACATGCATATGTATGATCATTTTCTTTCTTTCAATGTATGACTTTTATTATTGAAATTTAAAAAAAAAAACGAAAATCGATTTCTTATAAAATGCATATAACTCCTACATTACTCCATGCATGTTTCAATCAGTGCAGATATTCATTAATCTATAATTTGTGTTACTCTGTACTTTGACGTGCTACAGTATTCGTGTGTACATTATATGTTTTAACACAATGGACAATGTTTATGTTTTAGCGCCTGCGCAATGCTGCGTTGTCAAGGACTTAGTCCTGCGACTAAGCGTATCTTTTACGACAAGACTTACGCCACTTGGTGAAACGCAAATTACGCCCGACTAAATTTTGGCGTAAGCCCCGGAAGTACGCCTAAGTTAAGGCTTAAATCTACGACTTTTGATGAAACGGGCTCCAGCAACTGTATTTCAAAATTTTAAGTAAAAAATTGAAAGTAAAAGTACAAATTTTTATTTTAAGTGAAAAATTGAAATTAAGAGTACAAGTTTTAATGCATAATCTTGAGATAAATATTAGCCATTTTTAATTATTTTACATGTTATTTTTTTCTTATAACGAATAAAATAAAATTGATCACCGGAATATTAAAATTTAATACAAAAAATTCAATAATTACTAGTACATCTTTAATTTTTAAAATTTCCATTTCCGCTATCAAATACATTATCTTTAAATTTTAAAACTTCTATTTCCGCTATAAAATAATATCTATAATCACAGACTTATAGAAATATAACTGCTCTTCGACTACAGTCTGAATAAATGACAATGAACAGAACTTATACTATACATGCTACTTCAACTTTATGATGTTGTACTTATGATATATACTAGTAACTCGACAGAATGTTTGTTAAATCATTGTTGATTAAAAGACTTGGCTATTGGTATGACAGCAGGATTTTGGAGGAAAAAAACAATGTTCATCACTGGATGATAAAATCTACTTTGAAGGTCACTGTATTTTTGTATTTTTGAACAAAATTGCAGGCAGCGATGAAGCCTTTACAGGTATGTACCTTGTGAGAAACAAGATGTACATGTATATTGGTCTCTCGTATTATTGCGTACTTAAACGTTTAGACGTTAAAATCTTAACATTTGATACATGTAGCTGACATCTTAAAATGACGAGACGACTGACAACTGTCTTGTCTCAACTTATTAATATCCTTAGCAAATGCTCTCTACAAAAACATTAATTGCTGTATAAGAGAAACTTAGGGCGTACAGTGCTATAGCATATTCTAGAAGTGATGTAAATCAGATGTGTTAAAAACACCAAGAACTTTAAAGAAACTTTAAAATCGCCAGATTTTTTAAGAGTATAACATCAATACTTATGACTTTTCTACACTTTACATAGCAATTCGTCACGATAAATTAAAATCTGGATTTTTTAAATTTCATAAACAAATGCTTTTTCAATAAAAAATGCAAAAAATTTCCACATCTTGTAATTGCAATTGGTCATCAGGAATATTACTTCGTTGAAACCACTCTGATTGTACACTTAAGTACTCCTAAGTTGATATTTAAAAAAAAACATACTGGAGTTCCTCGTTGATAATTTTTTTGTAGGTTTTGGAGAACTTCTCCAACAAACTGTTTTGATATTCTTATGACGCAGAATATATTCAGAATCCTCTACTGCATTAGAAGTGGAAAACTCTTATTTGTTGTGGCCGTCAGTTTGACATTCAGATATAAAGATAGTGTTTTATCAGTTAACAATAATTTTTTCATTCGTATATCGACTCTATATATCTCAGTGAACTTGAAATAAAAGACAACACAGAGTCTGCCCTGTTTCATATTTGGATGAATTACGGACTATAGACGATAGAGGCAACTAACAACTAAATCGTATGACGAGATGAGCTTTTCGAACGTCAACTTTCTTTAATTATGTGATAATATCTCCCTATCAACTGCTTTGTGGTATTTTTGTCTTCAGACTTATTTGCTAGAGCTTGCTCTGCATACGGAACAATTTTTTTCAGCGAGGCATGCTACTCACTGATAAGTTTATGCTACGGGGATTTCATTGTCTGCAAATCTGCATTTTGGGAATTCTATGGTCGTTTTTATGACCTTGTTAGCAAATATAACCTATCTGTCTGACTTGTTTCATACCAATTCTTCGGTCACTGTTTTTATACTGAATCAACCTAATCAATACATAGGGCTCAAGGCAGGTGTGACAGATCAACAAGGATGATTACTCCTCCCGGGCACCTGATCCTACTTCTGAGATTTTCAGGTGTCTGTATTTATGCTCTCTTATCATATTTGCATTATATATAGATTTTTCACCGTTCACTGTTCGTTATTTTTACCTTTTATTCAGACTTCATACTTAAATAGTTAAATATTACATCGTATTACAGGAAAAGCAAATACAAAAAAAAGTTTGAATACACATTCTTAATAGGGCGAGTTTGGCCAAACCAAATATAGTTGCCATGTTTCATTGAAAACAGTTATGTCAATTAAGAGGACTCACTAAAATTAGCTGACTTATCTGAACACGATGAAGGATGAGAAGATTCAAGCCTTCCTAAAATATAAGAAACGTGTCATCCGCGTGACGCAGTGGTTAGAGCGGCTGCTCTAGAGTCGCCAAGTAAGGAGTTGACCCTTACGTCGCGGGTTCGAATCCCACTGTGGGACGTGGAGACTGGTCCTTCGGATGAGACTATATAAACCGAGGTTCCGTGTCGCAGTAGGTGCTGGTACGAAAAAGATCCCTCCCAGCTCAATGGCCCTAAGTGCCGAGTATAGGACAAAATTTGCAGCTCTCCACCGGCAAGTGGTGGCGTCTCCATATGAATGAAAAATTCTTGAGAGGGACGTTTAACAATATACAATCAATTAATATAAGAAACTTCATTTTTTTCGTAAATAAGCAGTTTATAGAATCCTTGAGCATTTTCAAATAATAACTTTCGTACAGGCATTTTATATATGTATTCCTACGGCATCAAGATTAATAAAAAGACTCAAATTATCCATTTTGTACCTAATTTCATACATTTTTGGTTGCATGATATCCTAAATCTCCTTCAAACCTCACCCACATTTAGTTCTGAAAAGAAAAATACCAACACTTCTTCTGCAGATTGGCCTGTGTATTCCTTAGTGGTCGTCATTCAACTAGCTGATGCAAAAGATTATGTTTTATGAGTATCGAAAAGAATTTGATTTTTTCGCCAACTTTTTCATTAATCTAAAGATAAAACTTAATATTTTCGACACAAATCGCATTGTATAATACTTATAAATAATACTTTTAAAAACTTGTATGAGTCAACATGCCAATAGTAAAATTTTTGCTTGAATATTGATTTCAAAAAAGTAAAAGAATTGAAATTGAACACTCTCTTGTAAACTAGTTTTCTTTTCCTCATAGATGTGCAATAGGCTTGCCAATGAAATCCATGTAGTTCTTTAAAAGAAAAAGATAACGATGACTTTTCCTTATATTTATTACATGTGAATACATATTTCATTTATAAATGTAAATATTTACATGTACAAAGAATATATGCTCGGTGGGCCTCGCTCGACATCTCAAACAACCTGTTTAGACAGATCAATAAATTAAGGGAGATTACTAACATTACGTATCACTGTTAAAACTAACATTTCATGATGTAGAAAATAAGAAAATTAAAGTCGCACATTCTTTTCAATGAAAATATTAAATAAATAATAAGAGTTCACTATTCTTTTCTATCAATGTCTAAATGTTAGGTACATAACTACATATATGTCCAAAATTTTAAAACAGTTAAGTGTATAGTAACTTTCTATTAAAAAATATCTTCAAGTAAAGCCAACCGTAAGATCTGCATTATTTTCTGTATGCAAGTCTTTCTACTGTGTTGTCCTCCATGAACTTCAAAGGGTATATGGGCGACAGCTGATTAACTTTAGAAGCATGCTCTGTTTCCTTTGTTTCATCTAGAAAGTTACATGTAGATCTTCATATTTCCTCTGTACTTTAAGCACTGGTAAACAAAAATGCTACACGAAAACATTCAAGAACAGGACTGGAAGAAATGGCTTCATTCTTAAGTTGCATTTAGAGCATGCACTGCTTGAAATCACATGACACAACAACACTGATAAGTGTCCGAACGTTCATGGTGATTCTTGTGACGCTAGAGCACTATGACTAGAAACGGAACCGGAAGTTGAGGGTGACGCAAGCACATTGGCGCTACTAGACACCTGATCTGCGTCATCTTCCTCAATGTCGATTCTGGGAGAGTCCGTGCTTCTATCACTCATACAATCACTATATGCAGAGTTTGTGTCCTTTGTTTCACTGTCGAGTGATTTTTTTGACGATTTTTCTTTATCATCAACTGAATTTCCCAATTCGGCTGTTCTCTTTGCCGCTTCTTCCTCGCGTTTTACCTTTCTCCACTTTGCTCTCCTGTTCTTGAACCAGACCTGGAAAAAACATATTTACATCATTAAATGGGTTGTTTAATCAGATATGCTGCAAATTCTATGATCGGAGACCTTAATTTATTGTCTGAATACGATTACGTTGACGTTAGAGTTGCATTAGGAGACGGATAATAGCAATCTGATGGCTGATGTTAAAGCTTGGAATAAAGGGATTGTTGCTTATACAGGCAGCATAAAGAATGACTTGTGTCATCCAGTATCTGTAGATCGTGCAGATTTCATGAAATTTTCCTACTAAATGAATTAATATCTAGTGACGGGAAAAGCATCGATCGTGGCGTTGGGGACGTTGGCTTTTTGTGTCTTTGCAGTTCTGCGTCTGATTTTTATCTTATTTTTGGTATTGTCGATAAAAAAGGGCCCATGCGGGGATAGAACAGTGTCATGTAGCGTTCACGTGTTTTGTGCTCTATTTGAAGTGATTTCACATCATTGACTCGCGCATTGACGGGAGATGGGAGTTTTACACCAATAGTGCTAATATAACGCATGTACTCACAACTTTATGTCTCGCATGGAAAAGTGCGTTTCTGATTTTGCTTTGAAAAATAATACTTGGATTAGAAGCCGAAGAATGGTTGTCGCTACCATCTCACTTTTGCGCCTTTGTATAAACAATGAAGTAATTTTATGGCTTATTTTCTTTGATCTCGATTCTGCTTCCATAAAATCTGTAGTTGGTATGCTTAAGTATGCGAAAATAGTCCCTCGCTGTCGTCATTTTCTAAGGCTACAAAATTACTCGCAGAAAGGATGGTCCGTAATTAAAATGCAATTCCGTCATTGGTTCAGAATATAAACAACTTCCGGTAACGTTTGGACTTAAATACTCTTAATGTGTTAAGTTCCTTTTAAGAAAAAGATATTACATGTTTGCTTTCAATTTAACAACACATTAAAGCACGCACATCACAAATGCATGGTGATAATTTAAAAAAATAATCGCCTGACACATAAAATAGAGTTGGTGCACACTGATAAATAAATTTGCGTAAGATTTTGTAGGTTTCTGGGCATTTACGACCAATTTAGGAACGCGAGACCGGTCCGATAAGCGTTCGTTGAATTTCTCAGATATCATCTTTAATCTTTCTTCTCGCTTTGAACATATTATTAAATAAATAACCCAGAAATTCAATTCGGAAAATAGAAAAAGAAAAGATAAAGCCGAAGAAGAAAACACCAGAGTGATAAAATTCGTTATTGGAAAATGATGACTGACTGATTTACTCTGTTATCAGATGAAGTCTCTAAGTTTTTTCTTTTGATCAGAGGGCGAAAAGTTGGGGCAGAAGTTATGGGATTTTTCTACTTCTCGATATTTATTTTGTGGGAAAGTGATAAAAGTGTACAGAGGCGACTCGCGTCTTATTGCCGATAATAGAAGAGAAAGACCAATATCAAATTCACACTCAAAATGTTATCATATTTCATAAAGAAACTTTTCCTTCTAGTACTTTCGAATATATTTAAGATGGTTCAATGCATTATTTTTTTTTTTATTATAATAATTTTTTTTTTTATAATTTTTATATTACAAATGTGTGCCAACGTTATTAGATATTTTGCTTTATTTTAGGTCATTGTTTGGTACTTTGTGTTGTTAAAAATGTCATCATTTTTTATACAACTTCATTTAACAAATTTTCGAAATTTTAATATGTATATTTGATATAAATAATTTAATTTCAGAAAACAGAAATAACCTTTACGCTTAATTAAATTCCTCAAATTAGGAAAAGGTGATACCAAAAAATGGATGTCATTATTGGTATATTTTTGGACCTGTTTTGGTTTTTATTATGCATATATTTTAATTTAATAATCATAAGAAAATTGTAAACTTTCTATATAATGCTCAAAATTCTACCTATCTGCAAGCATCCTTTTTTTCTATACAACTTTTTGTTTTTGTCACTTTGTATCACATTATTGTGAGATTAAAATCGAAGCGCTTATATTTATTCATTTTATTTATTTAAAACATGACCTGAGATGTTATTTTGATGTTGTTTTTTTTTTTTTTTTTTTTTTTTTTTTTTTTTTGTTGGATAAATTCTTGTTTGTATCATTTGTCTTTAATTCCTGATAATAATTACCTCAACTCGTTCTTCTTTAAGATCTATTTTTATCGCTAGTTCCTCCCTCAACAGAACATCCGGGTAGTGAGTTTTGTTGAATGTCTTCTCTAGCTCCTCCAGTTGCTCTTCTGTAAATATCGTTCTGTGACGTCGTTTCCGCTTTTGTCCA
This sequence comes from Saccostrea cuccullata, assembly GCF_032062105.1. NCBI lineage: Eukaryota > Metazoa > Mollusca > Bivalvia > Ostreida > Ostreidae > Saccostrea > Saccostrea cuccullata. The sequence goes on from NW_026924280.1 coordinate 204,569, forward strand.
GCGCGCGCTAAGTCTGCTGCTGTCATCAACCCAGGGAAAGGACTATATGCTGCTGCTGCAAAATATTACAAATGAAAGTAGAATATTTTTGCACCAAAAGTGTTTCAAATACTTTATACTGTACGTTTAGATTTTTAATCCTTTAGGGTCTATATGTTTACTTATCATATGTGCATTTATTACATGATTGCTGTAAAAAGTCAGACTGAATATATCTTTGCTGAATGAAGCACCAAAACTGTAGTTTTTTTTCTCTTTTTCCTTCTTTTTTCTTGCTTTGTTCTCTGTTCCTTTATATTGTTTGCTTTTTGTTTGTTTGTTTAAGATACTCAATAAAATTGGAAGATTAAATAGTGTGAGTCAAAATCATGATTTAAAAACAAAATCTGGGGAAACCATATTTTTAAAAAATTATTTTAGTTTAAAAAAAAAAAAAAAAGAATTTCAGTGCAATTTAACTACATCGGGGGTTATGAATTTTTATGGATAATATATATATTCTAAGTTATACCAACATTCTTTCTTTAAATTGGCTATAAAAATGATTTTATCAGCGCTCTCTTTAATTAAATCATTAAAGTTGATTCAGTTCATATAATGTGCAACAGACGAGCCTAAATTTGATTCAATAAATAAACACGAGAGATAAATTTCTTTTGTTGTCCCAAATTACATTTCCCTCATATTTTTTTTGAAAATCTTTAATCGTTCAAAATATAAAATATCACTGAACACTTTGATGTTGACAAAATCTTCCTAACGGTTTACAGAGCTTCGTCGAGCCATAGTAACTTAATGAGCCTTGGCAAGATATTACCGCAGAAAATATCGGAACTTGTTTTCAATTGATGCAAGCTTACCATCATCTTGCACTTCTTTTATTTTCTCCACAAAAACAAATCTATAATCTTTGGTTTATTTTACATATTAAAAAAAGAACATATGTTTGATTTAAAGCTTGGATTTTCATGACGAATGAATTATTGATTCCTATGTGATAGCATAATCTATTAATCATTTACTTAAAACGAGTTGATAACTTTTAAGTTAATTCAACTAAACATTCTAAATAATCCCTCCAAGGGCCAATTAATAAAATAGAAGAAATAAATATAACCGTTTTAGAATTTAAAAAACAGTTTGACGATAAAACGATTTATAAATAGGACGGAGGAATCTTATGGCGTGCGTTCTTTGGTTGATTTTGGGAGTGAAAAGACTCTAGGTAAATTAATGTTTGATAAAAAAAAAATTCTTTGGTCTCATATGATATTTGCTATATATTTACTTCAGTCTTTTTTTATATATATACATATATATATATATATATATATATATATATATATATATATATATATATATATATATATATATATATATATATACATGTACATTTTTTTTTTACCTTTTGACTGTTACCGGTACTTTGTATTGTATATATGTACCTCTTGTACCATACAGTGATATGATTCAAGGGGGAAAAAAATTAATTTAATAAAATTGAAAACTGGGTTTGTCATAGGAGAAACCCAAGAGAAAAAGAAGTCAATTGCATTCAATTTTATTCTCAAACTATATCTACTTCAAAATGATATGTTTTGAAAAATTTATATTTGAAATCAATTTTTTTTTTTTTAAAAAACTTTTCTCATACCAATACTAGTATATTAATTAAATTAACATATCCCCTACTTTTCAATATAAATATCTTGGAGGAAATTATCATTTTAGGAACAGTCCTTTCTAAATTTATAATTCTATTAAATATTCATATTTGTTTTTTTTTAAATTTTAAAAGATGTTTTAACAAGCAGCGGCTACGGAGGAAAAGATGGCATTGAAAACAAATCGATAGACGGATCTGGTTTTGCCCAAGAACACAGCTTTACAGATTAAATTGCAGAATACTTGGCTAGGGTCATACGAACCCACTGATAATATCATGTTATATAATGACATTACCGATTTTAATTTTTCATTATTCGGGATTAGTTGCGACGGGTGTCCCATTTCATGGGAGTAAGCTATATGCATATGAAACAATTTGTTTAATTTATTTTCAAAGTTTACGAGTTAAATCATTATGAATACACATGTCTGCATGCTATTGGTTCCAGTTCGGTAGAATTACCCCATAAATCATAATCTCCAAACTCGGCAACCTTCCTTTGTAATTTATATATCAACCTTTCATCTACCATTAGGATTGAGTACGATGAAACACGGCTTGCAATTATGTAAATCAGTTTTAGCAATACATAAAGATGAAATTGTAATACTCTCGTACTTAAAAGACATAAATCGGGACTTGAGGAAAATCGTCGGTAAAGACAGAATATCTCGCCTATTGTCACTCCTTGTTTGTGCCCTCTCTATCTATAATATCGCAACACAATCCTCTTGAAATATGAGCGGCCTTCGACGAATTACAAGGAATATAGCCATTTTTGAATTAATATCAAGATGAGTTCATTGTGAGAGGAATGAAGTCGTTTGTGTGAAACGACTCCTGTGTATAAGATAAAGGTCACGTGTCCAATCTATGCCCCCCTCTAACGACAATTTATTAGAAATATTACTGAATAAAGTTCATAGAAACCTTTCAATAAATAAAACCAATTCTTCTACATCGCTCAAGATTTATTTTTGCTCTTTTAAAAATAAAAATGGCAAAATGAAAAATTATTTCTTTTATGTTGCAAATCTGTCAAAATTATCACAGTTCTGCTAATTCTTGAGTATGAAAAAAATCTTGCTATGTCCGTTCTCTGTCGGCTTTTTTTCTAAATCCGTCAAATTGAATACACTTTGCATTTCAAATCTTTTTTCTTTAATTTGGAATACGTGATATAATCTGACTTATTCAGTCTAATACATATACTATTGAGACTGTAGTTCCAAGTATGAATAACTTAAATCCACTAGAAAATTAACACTGTGCCTTAAATATTTGTAAAAATTATTATTCAGTTTTATTTCTAAAATGGATCAGGCTCTTTTATCGGTATATCCACCTAGAACCGATTAATGAATGGCAATAAGATTATAATCTAGATACCGTTTAGCTGAAACAACAATTTATTTTTCTGTGTAACACCCCTTAGTCCGTACAAAGCTTTTGTCGGAGAATCAGGGGAATATTTTTCTTTTTATTTCGCATTCATCCCTTAATTCCATAAAATATTCTGATTCTGAAAAAGTCACCCCTCGACTAATCCAGTTTATGTAGTAATTATTGAATGTGTGTTTTTATATGGTTTTCTCGTATATTACTCAACACGTTAATCCTAAAATTAACACAACAAAATACGAACTCGGCGGGGTGTCCGCGCTTCTGCGCGGTAAACTCCCGTCGTGCTTTTAATTTTTGAGTATTTTTACCAAAAAGAAATAATTTTTACTCATTTTTTTTCAAATAGGAGATAAAAGATCTTCCGCTTTCATTTACAGCATAAGAAAATAAACTTTTCATCTGAACTTAAATTGTATCTTTTTAAAAAACAATTTGAAGACAATTTTTAATCTTATGAAAAAAATATTATTTTGTTATATGCATGTAAACTAAACAGATGACACCGGTACATTGATTGTATACAGGTGTCAAGCAGGAAAACCTTTTAAATGGTTAATTTTCTTATTCATGACAAGCCGCTGAACATTAAAAATGAAATGCTAAATAGTGATTTGAAAAATTACGCAAACATGCAAATGAGGTCTTTTCATATTTTCGACACCCTTGCTTTTTCTGAATTTCTGTATAGATTTATGCTGTAGTTAATTTTATAGAAGTTATCATCGCCAGGGATCGCTCAGTCGGGCTGGAGATAAGTGCATTATATATTTTATGAGCTTAAATCATTATCCATTTAGAGACCATTACACAAAGTCATTGATCTTCGCCGCTCAGATTGTCTGTATAGAGATAATTCGCGCCAATCTTGTTAAAGTTAATACCTAAAAACAACCGAACTAAACCGGGGAGTATTAATTGATTTAGTAAACAAAAAAGAAACAGAGCGTTGTTTCTTTTACTGATATTTACTTTTTTCTTAACAAAATCTGTAGAAAATACACTTTAATCTGTGATAAACCCATTACGGCCGGAGTAACCTTCGTCCCGAACAATAAAAGTGTGATGTTAAAAGACAGATCACAGGAGCCGATAATACAACATCTATTTGCTTTAAGTCAATCTCATTTATTCGGACCATTTTATGAAATATATCTTTAACAGGATCATCAAAGTAAGAACATCAATATTAATTACACAATACCTGGCAAATTAAGTCCCCGGCGCTTACATTTCAGCTTGCTGGCATTCTGTTTATTTCCATCAAAAATGGTAAAATTAATCAAAATTTAATATTTTTTTTATATCAATCATGTATAGAAATCGCATGTTTACCGACTTGATGAAAAAAATAATTCTCTCAGATTTCATTAAAATTTCATTCCTTTGTAAACCAATCCTCTATTAATTAATTATATTATAGTTTTAGAGAAAAATAGATGATTACTTAAATAAACTTTCAGTCCGTAAAGATATCTTGGGAGAACTATGCGCGGAAAATTACGATTAAATTTAATATTTAAAATGTCCATTAACTAGTATTCGGATGAGCATCTGTGTGTCGGAAGACTGTTAGTCTTATTTAACATACAGTGTCAAAAATGAGAGTTTTAAAATTCGATTAAAGCTATCCTATAATTAGAGATGGGCAGGACAATACGCATATTCCGCGTGTTTGGTGTTTCGATTATTGAATGTGACACCCACTTAAAGCGCTAGTGCTTCTCATGTAAGGGAGATGTCGCGAGGTGGCTACTTTGTGTCCATCCCTGCCAGACCGAGGTCCAAAATCAACTGTTAGCCTTTACAATTGTTAATTGAAAATGGAGTGACCATAATTTGTCCCATAACAGGTACGAGTCAGAACTTATCAGATTTAGTCAAATAAAGTAAATATAAACCACTTAAAGTCACATTTGTGTGAATAAAGGAGGCATCCTTTTCATTTGAATCATCTCTCGTCTTTTCAAGTCGGTTACTGTACTTGTTAGCACATCTTCACGCCACAACCCGTGATGAGACTTTAATATTTTGGAAGTGGTACGACAAAAATTTACAGCTCTCTTGTCAACTTTCAACTCACAACTAAATTGAAGTAGTATATAAAAGTATGTCATAGCTTTGCATATAGGAAAAGTTACAGATATTTCTCTCTGTCCCTCTCTCACCATGTTAATGTATTTTTGTATGAAGTAATATAAATCGAAAATTATTTTTTTCCTTCCTTGGATACATTGACAGTTTACGATTGAAATTCGATTGTTACTATTTCGTGAATACATATATTCTATGGCACATTTTTCCCCCTTTTGCTTCGTGGTTTTGAAAATAGCAGTAGCATGTACCGTAGTTGTTTCAAAATTATTATTTTTATTTAGATATATATATCTATACAAGGGAGTATAATAAATTAATAAATAAGAACAGAATAATTTTTCAGTTATGTAAAAAACTTTTCTCGTTTAGATTATTAAAAGAATAATCTGGTTGAAATCTAAAATATTTAATATCTTTAATTTCTTTTTTTTAATTTTCAATATGGAAATCCATAAATATTTTGAGATTCAATTATTATTAACTTAAATAATTCATAGACTTTTCATTAAAAAAAATCTGTTTTAAAAATTTTCTCTATAGCTGTTCCCATTCTTATTATAATTTTGGAATGTAGAAAATGTCTGCAACTCAACTTTTATAATGAAAGAAAATATATACTAGTATGCAAAACAAATCTTGACTCTGAATATCACTATGGTCGAATGATTTGTAATATTTCATGAATATTTACATATTACTGCTTAATTATGTGTCCAAATAACTGTTGCAAAGACGATCTTCTAATTTGTGGTCTTAGACATTTGTTTATATAAATAACAGTTAATATAAAATTAATTCATTTATTGAAAACAAAAAATAGTTCAGCAAATACCAGTGCATCTACTAACAATTTCTTATATAGGTTAATCAAAAAATTAATTTTGTTAATTTATATAAATCATGGACTTACCAAAGAGATCTTGAGGTGAGTGCGGAAGCCCCGGGTATGGGAAGTATGGGGAGGGTCTGTGTGTGAGGTAGGGCCGTGGGGCCAGGATATTGTCGATGGTGAAGAGTGGGGGACTGGAGCTAGCGGCCGCCAGCATGCTGTTATGGTATGACTTGAGCTGCTCCGAGGAGTAATAGTACGGGAGGTGATGCATCTTCACAGATCTGAGAAGGTCTTGGAATGTACCGTCAATTTAAAAACACTTCTGATTGTAAATATACCAAAAACAGGAACAAAGCAATCACAGCGTTAGAAACATCTCTGCGGTAAAATATACCAAGAGTCCGTAGTATCAGAGATCCTTTTATTTCCTTCAGATTTTTGTTGTTTTATCAATATAATATATAGATATATAGTAAATAAAGTCCAGTGGTTTTGCAACGGTGCGCGATACGTTCAAGTGACAACTGTTTACACAAATGTTTTATCAAAAAGTTAGAATCCTTAGCAGTATCTAAGTTAAAAAGATACCCTGTCGTATTGTTGTTCAAGGATAAAGTATCTATATTTTCAAAAACTTTAACTTTTATTTTCTTTATTGTCATAGGTAATCGGTAATTCTAGTCCAAATCTTCTATTGCTTTTGTTCCTTGACCTTGATTGACAGCTCTGCGAACCAATCAAAAACCAACGACATCATCTTCACGCCATGTTATTTCTACGCCCTTCTGATTATCGACAAAAATTAAAGTGTATGCTTTCATATGAACATTTAAGCTTAAGGCGTTTACAAATTTTTAACACTTTGCACTGGTAGATTCCGTTTGTTTTACGAGCTTTACCTAGAGGTTTCTAGCGCGATAATTTGGATGCTTGCGTCAGAGACGGTCGGTTAAAGGAAGCTGCGGTACATGTCGAGTGAAACCGTAGAAAAAACCATTTTAATGAAAAAATATTTTTTTTACCTTTTACTAAAAATGAAGTTAATTTCATATCCATTTCTTCTGTCCATACATTTGCGACAGGTGGTTAAAACATATCTTTCGTTTATAAACATCTGTATTTGGCTTTTTGTAGATTTTTATCAGTTAAAATGGGTGTTAAAAACAACCTTCCAATATTTACATAAAATAGAGATTAGAATGTACAAAATAAAATGATGGCTGCACACTTTGTACTCAATTATGATTCTTTCCTGATGTATTTCTAGCAATTTTTCTGTTGTCATTGCGGTAGATATCTTCAAACTTATGTATGGCGAAAAGGAGGATGAGGAATCAAGATTGGGATAGAACCAGATAACCAAAACGACCAAAAAAAAAATCTCAGGCGAGCTAATTTATATTTAATCGCCCATCACATTTATGTGTTCCAGTGAATTAGTTTTCTTTTCACATTTTTCTCCAAATTATATTTTATAGTAAATAATTTTTAGGGAGTAAATGCGCTGTCTTTGTCGAGTTATCTCTTGACATCACGCTCGAACAATTTTCATCGTAATTATAGATTAAATCACATCGCCAAAATCTGCCGAATTCTAAAATTTTCTTATTTTTACATTGTCACCACAGCCGATGATGCTGATTTTCTTTTTTTATGGCAGAGATCGAAAAAGATCAAACAAAGTCAATTTACTGTGAAGAAATATTCAAATGCTGTCAATTAAATTTTTTTCATTCTTACTGTATGCATGTCTGAGGACTATGCATGACATTGAAAACAAATACAATTATAAATATATAATCTGCATACTTTAAAAATTCCAGATATAAATCAAGGATAATCTCTCACTTTTTCTTTCTCTAAACTACTGTAGTTTACGGATTTTTATTGGAAAAAGAAATAAATGTAATCTTGTAATAAAGACTATACATTTACAGACATAAGTATCAAAATTTTATAACACACTCGTAAACTTTAAAAATATATGTGATAACATTTACATACTGATATGTGTCAAAATGGACATTACATTGATTCGAGATACAATTTTACTTGTTATTTTCGATTATATTTATTGCAGAAATCGGGTCGCATAATTTCACTGACTCCCTAGCTGGAATTAGCAAGTAACATTTTGATCATTCTGTAAAATTTCTGTGAAATATGCACTTTTTAAAAGGGTTTACAGTTGTTTTATCACACTTTTATACGAGAAAAGGGAACAAAAGTTTTTTGTTCAATAAGTGGAACTTTTAAATCGATTAAAATCAAGTGAACATAAAATGCAAAAATTTTTACTCTTTTTATCCCTCCCCTTTTCTGAGAATGGAAACTTATAATATATATTTTGTGTATTTGATTCACCCATGGTTCAAATCATAAAAGATTTTAACTATAACCGTTTTGAAATTTGGATATAAGCTCCTAAAACAATTCAAATGTTTCGATTAAGTATGTAAACCCGTACAAAGTTCTTTCTTAAAGAAAAAAAATCTACTTTTTTTCAGAACACACTCACAGGAGAAAAATGTCTTAATCATAGATCCATTTGTATTACAATCATAATTTTGATAACAATCAAACCCAAGGGGCGAAAATAAGTCATCAAAAATTGTCATATCTGTCTCTAAAACAATATTGTCCCTTCACTAATATTTCTCCGCCTGAAAGCAGTGATGCAGTCCGGTTCACAAAGATAATATCACCAACGAGAGTATTGTACAAGACACGACATGAGAAAACTCGTGTACCTCTGGTGTCAAGACAATCAGACATGTATATTATCTCTCTCTGCAAAAACAAATTGGTGAAACAAATTTTAAATGATAATCTTCATTTTTCATCTTCACCCCGCAGGCCGAACTCAAGTATTTTGCAGTTATAAGCATATTGTACATTCTATAGAAAATTCTTTTTCACCTGCCATATATGAGGAATGTCATTGATGCATCTGTAGTTTAAACGGTATTTTTGATGAAAATGCAAAACAATTGCCGATTTGCAGACTCCGATATTTATATTCATTTGGATTATTTATCTATCCATTTAAATAAAATTTCAACCATTCCTCATAAAAATCAAATTCACCCTATTTTAAAAATGATATGTTAGAATTAGAAATTTCACGAAATTTATTAATAAGTATAAAGCTTGTGAAAAAATATAACTGTTTGTGTAAGATTAAAACTTGATTTGACATGGACAATGTTTCAACAACACTTATTTACTAAGTTTAGGGGTAATAAAAGCCGGATTTACAAGTAAATTTCACATCTTATCGATTTCACAACTCTTAATATCAGTAATTTTACCAAAACAAACAGTGATGAACCGTTTCAATTCAGTAGTTAATTGCTTGTTTCACACATACAAGAGTCAACAAAGGCTTATTTAGATTCTTCAGGTGTCATTCTGTAGAAAGTGGACATCGCCTCGATTTCGATACCCCTCTTCCGGTCGCCATGACAATGTGCCATAATTACAAGACGAGAGCACACTTCATCACGCATGTGTGAAAGGATTACTACAACTTTACTAGAAGGAAGGTGATTTCTTTAAATGGAATCACTAACAGGGTTGCGCAAGATGTTTGTTTTTGTATAGTATCCCTTTCATAGAATTTGCAAGACTAATGGACACCAAAGTCAACATAAACTTTTCTAGACTAAATCATGTCTTTCCAATGGACAGTGTTTATTTAAGGATTTTGGTCTCATTTATTTACAATAAAGACTCAAAGCCGACCATAAAGAAGAGGTTTACTCAAAGAATAACCGATAATCCGCTATTTTCAAAAGAATTTAGGGTACCATGTGAATAAATTATTTTCTATCCATTATATTGACTAAAATGTTTGCTCTAAGCACTGGATTTTCGGCCAATGTGGCCAAACAAATAATTCAGCACAGGTTGTGTGTGAATGGAGAAACAATCGTCCTTGCTAAGTGAGAGGTCGCACTTTGAAAACATGTTTGTTTTCCTTAAATGCTTTGAATAATAAAGAAATGGGGATGTAAAAAGTCAAGACAGTTCTTTTGTCAGTGTTCCAATGTTCTGATTTGTCGAGTACACATTAATTCTCCTGCAACATGGGAGAAAGAATACTTATTTGTACAGAAATGCTCTTGATAAAATTAATAGCATTATAACTACATGTACTTGTATTTGACAATTGTACAAATGACCAAACAAGCAACAAACTCAATTAATTAATTCATCTACAGCGAGAATATTCACTACATACAGGGGGGTATGTACTAGTGGTCGTACAGTGGATTTGATTATTTATTAGTTTCTTGAGTGCATATCTTTGTTAAATATTGATTTAATTGAAGAGATAAAAAATTAGGTTATCATGAATGATACGTGTATTTTTTTTATGCATTAATTAACTTTTTGATTGAGTGATCATGGTAAGTATATAATGCATTTCATTTAATTTTGAAAGTTTATTTCACTTATTTTTTTCTAAATGTCTGATCAAAGAAAAATAAAATACAAACTACCGAAAATATTGAGTTTGTAAATGTTAAATTACATCCTCTTCTACTTACTGCGTAATTTTAATGTATAAAAAAGGACAAGGTCAGGTTACGGGTTACACACCCTCACTGCACTCTTCTGTTCATTCATAAAATTTTACCCGAAGTAAACTTCATACGTTACTCTAATGGATCGTTTATACATTGTACTTGTAAAATACAATCTTTGTACTTCACTTATTGCTATATAAAATCTGACCTTTAGCACTCATTTAATACTAGCTTCATAAAATAGAACGAATTATAACCTTAATATGTGTTCAGATAGGAACTACAATAGATAAAGAGTATGCATGTACCCTAACGCGCATCAGTATCAATATGCGCATCAATGAGTGAGATACATTTTTCTCCACCCCTCACCCCCCCCCCACCCACACACACTCGCTGATAAAATAAAATATTTAATTAAAAACGACATCTAAAGACAGCTTTTCTTCAAATTATTTGTAAAAGATACAACTTGCGTTATTGACAGAATATTTAAAAAAACTTTAAAAAAAAATTAAAATTAGTTTTGATCAAATAAAACACATTGACACTTGCAGCATCCGTTAACATTACATAGAGAATTTTCCGTCATTTGATTGTGGCAGTGAATCACGAAATATCACCCACGGGCTGCAATTGTGGCGTACGCCATATTACTGGCATTGGTTAATCGGTATTGTCTGCGTAATGGAAAAAGGTTACCGTGCAAATCCAGGTTTAGGTGAAAACGTTTTGGGTGTGAAAAAAGACACGGTTTCGACTAAGTCTGAAATAGTCGTCTTGATATATCTCTTTTTTCAACCAGTACACATTTGTCTCTAAGACAATTTCATTGTGGTACACCAACAATTTCATTGCAGTGCATCTTCAACGATACTACATACTAGGCACTTCTTCGATTAACTCATCGTAAATGGGACAGTCTGCGCAGAAAAAGAAGGACTTGGTGATATTCAACATTGTAAGAAAGTCGACCAATCATATCTAACGTTCTCCCTAATTACAACATCATCTAAAAACGATTTTATAATAAATTCATGAAAACCTTGTTATCGCGTGCTTTCTTTGTGGTTATTGTAAATCTAGCAATACCACAATTCTGAAATTAATTTCATTTTTTTCCCTTCTTTTTCATCTGTTCACGGAATTGAAATGCCAAAGGAAAAACTCTTGGGATGGTAAAGAATGGATGTTCAATTGAAACTTCTGTGAATGGCACTCGCCTTTCGATATTATATGCCGTTCCGCGCGATTAACTGTTCTCGGGTGGATACTCTCGAGTGCCCGGAGCAGCTGTTGCACAACGTTTGGGGATAAGATACAAGATTTATTTTGTTGTGTAATATTTCAAAAAGTAAAATGACATGTTTAAATCGCCCACTAAAAATCTCTAAATGTTAAATAAATAATCATATCATCGATTTACAGAAAAATGCATTTTTTTGGGGAAAAAAATTAGTTTATATGTCGTAATTGGTCGATGATACTTTTTTTATTAAGCTGCCTTAAGCCGTAACACGAGGATCTGTTTTGACGGAAATTGCTAATTATTTTTTTGTATTTACTTGTTGGTTAAATATATTACGTTTTGAACTATTTGATCATTAAACTAGAACAAAACATCCGAAATCACTGGTGTATTCAAAAATGTCGTATACGTAACTTGTTGACGGTAAAAAACGTCACACCTCATATTTACGACACGTTTTGGTCTTAACTGCACATATTTTACTCCAATTAACTGACTTTCTTTTTTACCAAAACATACCTGAACTAAGCTTCGTAAACACTAAAAATAATTTCAAATACATTTAGACGCCAAGTTCCTCTTTTTCTCGATGGTAAATTAAAAAAAAAAGTAATTTTAAGTCGTACAATCTTTATCGATCATATTAAACATATTGACATACATGTTGATGGTATTAGATAAAATTAATTTTAATTTTTGAATACCATTTGCATTGATTGAATATATAATAACAACTAAATACGTGTATACATGTATTTAAAAGTTCTTGTCTTCATACAATTTACTAACTAAAGGTACAAAGAAAAAATATTGCTTTAATGGAAGGGTACCATATCAAATTTAAAGTATAAATGAAACAAACCTTTTTTTTTCAAAAATCAACAGTATATTTCTATTGATTTATATTCACATAGGTAACTTGCATGATGTTTGCCAGGCAAAGTGGAAGAAATTTGTAAGATTTTGTCTTAATGTTGAAAAAAATGTGTAAAATTTTGTATAGAATTGTATTGAAAATGCCACAAAACTCTTGAAGTTGGACACTTTTAACGCCAAAAGTAATTCATCAGGATACATTCACACACGAAAATCGGATCAACAACGGAAACATATAGAAAACAAGTGCAGGAAACCGAGTGGGACAGACTGGCAGACAGACAGACAGACGGCCGGGCAGATGCGGATGAAACCTGTTCCCCTCCGTTTTGAAAAGTGTGTCACAAATTAATACCAAAACTTTTTTCAATCCCTACACATAAAGATGTACAATATGCATATCAGACTTCAAATTTGCCTGTTCTATTATTTATAAATCATAGATATACTGTATTTACACGTATCAATGTATCATATTTTCTTTAGGGTAATTTGTGCTTTTAAGATAAAAAAAATGATTCATTTCAAGATGGTTCATAAATTTTAAAACTGTTTAAAGTAACCGTCCAATATAATGCAAAGATAAACATCACTTTAGTTCAAAAATCGCTGTATTTCTCCGAATTTGTCACCTAATAGTTTCTTGTGCGAGCACGACCGAAGATGAAGACTCATCTAAACAAAGAAACGATACCAGTCTACAAATCTTTAAATGATTAAAAGATGACACTTGTCAGCGCGGTGCTAATCACAAAAATATGTGGAAAAAATTGATCTTCGTCGATAAAAATGAACATTTTATGGTGCACGGGTACTGGAGTGTATATAACCGATTTTTATGAAGATTCAATAATTTGTTTGTCTCAACAAGTTTTATTAGGCTAAAATAAACTGGGAAAAAGTTATCCATTTTGTAGAAGGGAAAATTATGAAATAGAAACGAATGAGAACTCGTTTTGCACTGAAACAGAGCAAAAGTAAATTATGAATTTATTGCATTTGCAGGTGCATAAGAAAACATCTTTTTTGTTCATGTGTACATATAAATAGCATGAGAATATCATTTGAACACCATCATTATACAATGACACCGGGCAAAAAACCAAAAAGGATATATTTATTATGCATAGATAAGGCTTTCAATATAAGTATATCCGAAACGATGTAATAAGTTGTGTTTTCACAAGACATCGGATAAGGCCGGGTAAAGCAGCGCATGAAAACCAAAATGGACCGCTGATCTGTAGATTATTTTAAAACTAACGTATCTAAAAGCGACCACTCCGTTAATGTTACGAAAAGTCTCATTTTATTAAGACTTTTAAATTATACTTTTGTTTTTATTGAAAGTTCAGAAAGTAAATGTTCATAAAGTTCCATTATTAAAATGAAACATTAAATTCAGAATGTGTTCCCACTTTATTTAAGTTTTCGAGATTGGTACCGAGCAGAAGATAACGATAATTTATTCCTTTAAAAGCATTGTCTTGTGAAGATTCCATTCATCCTTATGATCAAGGATAGTCTAAAACGATAAATATTCAATTCAGTGTCAAAGAATAAATAATGGAAAAATATCTGATGAAAGTGTTTGCCGAATTTACCGTGTCTTTTATAAAGAGATTATTATATGTATTGCTTTGCCAACTTCGTCGTTCTTACAGTTTTCACAACTTTAAAATTATGATGTGTTAATGAGGAAAATCAGAATCATGGCTGTTTTAATTATTATGAAATATATGGAGATAAGTCCATCGAACGATCCAAAATAGGAGCAGAGCAAACAAGAACCTCCAAATATCAGAGGTGGGATCAGGGGAGGATTGAGCATCCCCTGCCGACCGGTCACACCCACCGTGTGCTCCTTGTCATGATCGTAATATAACGGGAAAAATCCGTCGTCAATTCAGTGTGTAAATAATGTGCAAAGTGTTTCATAATATATGTTACATTTTGAATCTTCAATTTGACAAACACAAGAAAAAGATACAGATAAGTCTTTTTATCAAATTGATGCATGTATCCGTAAGGTTCATTATTTTTAATTACCAATTAAAATATTAAACACTGAATAAAATCTAAAACATTAATGCAAATTAGCGAAATTTCCAAGTTGCGTCAATTTCTGCAACATTGAATTTCACAACGTCTAAAGCTCACATTACATGTTCTAAATGATCTCCATTACTAAGTATTTCAACAACAAATGAAAGTTGCTTATTGAAATTTGTATATAACCTTGTCATATATTTTTGCTTAGACACTCCACATTTGAAGATTTATGTCCTTTTTGAGCTCATTCAGTTCCTGTGGTCTAGGATTGTAGACCCTGTTCCTTAAGAACCCCTACAGAAAAGAGCCCAAAGATTGAGATTGTCGAATGCAAAGGTCAAACTCTTTCCTTGCATTATTGAAAATTTGTACGCTAATAACTTCAGATCATATTTCAAAGTTCAGTGTATCCTGTAAATGCTGATATTGCCAGCATCAATATCTATCAGAAACTTTTCTCAGAAGTTTGCTACTCTAAGAATCTCCATTTCACCAAATAAATCTCCGCTTCTTTTGAAGTCGTTAGGCTTTCTGGAATACAATGTCATTTGTCACAATCGTATTGCCTGTCCCTGTCCTTGAACGTTGTTACTAGCCTTCTGATAAGCATCCTAGAAAGCTTCAATCTATTGTTTTGGAAAATTTATTTCATCAACTTCTGAATGAACATTGGCGACATGAATTTAAAACAAGAACAGCTTTACAATTCAGCACTGAGTAGATGAGTTAAGTCCATTTCGAAAAAATATTCAAATTATGATATCTGCGTTATTAGCTAATTTAATCATTGTAAGATCATGGTTTCCTTAACTTATTCAAATGGAACAAAAGTGCAGGATTTGATGTTTCAAATGATATATAGTTTGTAATAGAAGTATGATGAACAATACCACCTGGCAAATGGTGGCGAATTGTTAAGTCTATTACTAAATTTTCTAAAAAAAACAAACTAAACCCCCACCAATAAAATCTAATGGTAGAATTTTTATACACCCTATTGATAAAGCTAATATATTTAATAAACACTTTGCAGAAATATCACATATTGATGTTAGCACAGAACCCCAACTACCCTCTCAAGGGCCAGGTCCACCATATTCGATAAACACAATTCACATTACACCCCAAGAAGCTGAGGATCAATTACAAAATATCAACCCTTCTAAACCCCCAGGACCAGATGATATTTCTCCATGTATACTGAAAAATATAATTCCTTCTATCACTGCACCACTAGCTAAATTATTTAATGCATCATTAACTAGCAAACAGCTTCCCCATATATGGAAACTATCAAATATTACACCAGTTTATAAAAATAAAGGTAGTCCTGAAGAACCAGGAAACTACAGACCTATTGCTCTAACTAGTATTCTACGCAAGGTTATGGAAAAAATTATATTCAAACATCTCCATAACTATATGATGGATCATAATCTTTTATCCAAGAATCAGTCTGGATTCCAACCTGGGGACTCCACTGTAAATCAGCTTCTAGAGATATATAATACTATTATAAGCAGTTTAGATCAAGGCAAAGGTGTAAGATTTGTTTTCTGTGTTATATCAAAAGCATTTGACAAGGTCTGGCATAAGGGATTATTATATAAGCTTAAGCAGAATGGTGTTGTAGGAAATATATTGGACTGGATTGAAAACTATCTTACTGATCGTGAACAAAAAGTTTTATTAGAAGGGTACTCCTCAGTTAGAGAAAGCATAAATGCAGGCGTTCCACAAGGATCTGTATTAGGGCCATTCCTCTTTTTGGTATATATCAATGACATATCTGGAAAATCAAATTAGATTATTTGCAGATGATACTTCTTTGTTTGTAATTGTAGACTCTGATACACAAGCCCCTACACTCTCTTTAATTAATGACTTAGAAAAAATTAAGCAATGGTCCAGAAAATGGATGGTAGACTTTAACCCTAGTAAAACTGTAAATGTTAATTTTACCAGGTCAAATAAATCACATCCACAAATTTCATTTGGTTATGTAAATACTAATATAGAACAAAAGCAAAGTCACTGCCACCTTGGACTTGTATTACAATCCAATGGCGGTTGGTCTGAGCATATTTCCAAAATATATGATAAAGCATGTCAACGTTTAAATGTTCTTCGCACACTTAAATATAAATTAAACAGAGATTCACTTATTAGTATTTATATTGCTTTTATAAGACCTGTTTTAGAATATGGTAATGTAGTGTGGGATAATTGCACACAGGAGCAGAGTAATCTATTAGAGAGTGTGCAAATAGAGGCTGGACGCATCATTATTGGGTTAAGGCGCAATTCCTCAAAACAAAAATTGTATAACGAACTAGGATGGCAAACGCTTAGTTAAAGAAGAACTAAACACAAGCTTACACTTATGTACAAAGTACTTAATAATTATACACCTGAATATTTGCAAGAAATGGTCAATCAATGCCTACCTGTTTCACATAATTACGCCTTACGCAATAATTTGTATCACTTACCAATCACTAGAACAGTTGCATATTACAATAGCTTTTTACCATCTACAATTAAATTGTGGAATGATTTACCAGATACCTTAAAATCTGCAACAAGTGTAGCAAAGTTTAAACAGTGTATACACAAATAAAAAACTTGAGGATAAAACAAAATCCAAATTATACAATTATGGACAAAGAAAATTAAATATACTCCACTGTCAGTTGAGAAACTTCTCTAGTAATCTTAATGCAGATTTGTTTAATCATAACTTAATTGATTCACCGAAATGCTTAAAATGTGGTTATTTTTCTGAAGACTCTTTTCATTTTTTCTTTCAATGCCCATGTTATGACCAAGCCAGGAAATCTTTAATTACATATATGAGTGACCATGACATACCAAGAGATGTCAATATTGTATTATCTGGTTATAATTGTCTACCCCTTAGAGAAAATATGTTGTTTTTTGACCAAGTTCGTAATTTTATAAAAAACACTAAAAGATTTTAGAATTAGAAAATATATCAAGTATTGTGCAGCATGTCTTTCAATCTTGACATTCAGGTTGAAAGTACACAAAAAAAATTCAAGTCTGGTTCTGAGCCTTCCCCTACATATTCTTATTTTTCTTCTAATTATTATTATTTTAATTTTTTTTTCTTTTTGGTTTTTGGGTTTTTTTTGTTTCTTTTTTTTTTTTTTGTTCTTTGTTTTTTCCATTTTTTTAAAAAAATTAAATCTTATTAATTTCTTTACCCACTGTTTTCTCTCAATTTTCCCTCAATTATGTACTGTTAAACTCTTTTAATATTAGTTTATAATATATATCTTTGTAGAACTCAAATATGTAATTTGTACCTTGATCTCCAATAGAAAGAATATAGGCCGTTGGCCTGCTGTTCAATCCATATTCACTGTATACTTTTCTGTATATTTTGAATAAAATACTTCTTAAACTAAGTATAGGTAAGAAAAATAATTAGATTTAAAAATGTAACATATTATGAAACACCCTGTACTAACAATTAGTATGAAAAAACGTGCTTGATGAATGCAAATATATATATAATATTCCAAGAAATTATTGAGAATTTTGTTATGATTAACATTTGGGATTTACATACATTATATACTTCAACAATACTACTTTATTTAATGACAAAACCACGTACTTTCTAATAACACACACAGAGTCCATGGATAGCCTCTCATTTAATTCATATGTTTCATGTATGTTGTCTGCTGATGTTCAAAATAATTGTCATCGAAAGTTTAAAAAAAGCCTTTTTAAGTTATTCGCATTCTTTTCCATTTTTGTCCCATGTGAATCAAAAAGTAGACGGTGGAATGATCAGTCAGTGTTTCAGAAGTATTTCTAGTTTGACAATTTTTTGATAATTAATATTTTACAATAGATTTTCTTTTTTCCAAAGCACCCAATTCGAACATTAGCTATTAATTTCAGGAAGTATATAAACAAAACGGTAAGTTATTCATGAAAACTGCATATAAAATAAGAAAGTAGGAAGTAGAGTGATTTGATAATTACATGTATTTCCAAACTGTAAATATTTTATTTTTTAGAGAGAATTAAAAAAGATTACAAAGAAAAAAAAATCAATATTTCTGGGAAAATTATATCTTTAATGCTAGTTTTTATATTTAGAAGCTGCATTTTCTTTAATACAGCGTTTTTGTTCTTGATCTAATTTATTTTGCATGGTTTCAAAATGATGTAGCATTGATTAATATATATATTTATTTTTGATTATTTCTGTTGATTTTGGGTATACATGTGTATATAAGTATATATAAAGAGAGGAGATATTCAATTTTTGTACTAAATTTGATATCATGGTAAGTATTCTTACGAATGGGACAGACTTTTATGATATTTTCACCAAGTCGAAGCACGAGTGAAATATTAAGGTCAGATGATACAAACAAAAAATAGATGCCTAGATTGGTATATATTTTTGGGCCTTATTTCATTGCAAATAATAAATTTCTAGACTATAAAGAAATTGTAACCCTATTGTGATGTTCAGAAGTCAGTTCTTCTGAACCATCCTTATTAATCTAAACAAATATTTTTTTCAATTCAAATTCACATTTTTGTTAAAACTTTGAATAAAAAAATTAAAAACTACGCGGTGAAACTTATTCATTTTACTCATTTAAAAATGAGTCAAATTGTTATTTTCATTTTTTTTTTGACAAAAGCTTGTTTGTATCATCTGTCCTTAAAAACTCTTGTCTTACAATAGAATTAAATTCTATATCCAGATGCTTAATACTTTATTCATATTTCTGTTGATGAAATTTTCTCTGATTTTCCTTTGCCACTGTCTTTTCGTAAACAGTACCATATGAAACAGATGTGTTCGACTTTGTGGTGTCTTTTATCTCAAGTTCACCAAGATATTTCGTATTGACATAAGAATGGAAATTACCATTGTTAATTGACAAAACATTATCGATACATGTGTATCTAAATGTCTAGTTGAAGGCCACATCAAGTGTTTTCTTCTCTACACGCATAAGATGTTGGACAAATTCTGCTTCATCTGAATACAAAAGTAGGTCTTCTAATAACGGGGCGCAATTGGTACCCATGGAAATCCCAATAGATTGTTGGAAGACCTATTCCCCAAAACAACATAGATATTTTCAATCAGAAACTCAAACATCTTTTGATGTCAGCTTCAAAATACACTTTACTTGTTTACAATAACAATGTTTTTAACAAAATAATTTTTCAAATGACCAATGACAAGGTAAGTAAATTTATGAGTTCCATTTTTATTGAAAAAGCAGCTGTCAGTGACATCAAAAAGCCTGGACTTTAATTTATAATAGGAATGGTTGTTTATAAAGTTGAAAAGTCTTAAGTTTATAAGCTGTTGATTTTGATAAAATCTTGTGATTTCAGATTTTTTAAAAGTTCTTGGAATTTGAAGTGTCCATATCTGATTTACACCACGTCTTGAATACAAGTATATTGTTGCACAGTATTCTTGAAGTTTCTCCTTCACTACTGTTAATATCTTAGTGAGAAGTGAAGAAAGAGGTTTGGTAGAACATCAGCTGAAACCAGCTATGTATATCTAGCAGCCAATTTGAGGAACTATTTCAGGAAAATCCGCTTGTTTTTATCCAATTGGATTCTCTCCTGTAAAACAAGGATAAGCTCATTCTGTTAACTAACACAGACAACAATCACTTCTTGTCATTCCCAGATCCAAAGCCTTTCAACCAACAGAGCAACAAGGTCTTGCGTGGGACAATCACGTTATTCGCTTTGTTGTAGGAACTTTTGAACTTCCTTTCCCTTTGTTTTTTGGCATTGACCAGTACAGTGAAAACTAATAAAATAATTTGTACTCCATATATACCTAAGAGATGTAATAAAATCATCTTTAATCTGATTAATGTGCTTAACGCCCTTCTGTGGAAAAATTGGAGGGACATTTGATATACACGGCATGTACAGTGATGAACTTGCAAAAATTGAAAAGAACATATACGAACGATCACTGAACTACATAGTTTCAAGAGGAATCTCTAGGTAAATGGTAAACCTTTTAAATATATTTTAGTTACACATCCGTCTGGGCGGTTGCAAGCCAGGAAGGACGAATGAATTCTTTCTTATCGGATAGAACAAAACTCAGATCATAACAGGTATTTAAACTACTGTAGATCATTCCTTAAAGCACAATCTTTCAAACAGACTTCTTAGTTTCACCATTTTCTACACTTGTATATCTGTAAATTGTTCCCAACGATGACTTTGATTATCATAATAACATCTATACATGTAAGTATAAAGCATTATACACGAAGGACATCATTCCATAATTCGATTCAAAATTTGACCAATGGCTTTTACAATTGCCTCCTGAAACACGATATCCGGAATGCACGTTTTATCTGCATAAATTATTTTTTGTTTTATTCAATAAATATCACTTTGAATCAATATATAATTATTAATTAAGTACTTTCTCTGTAGTCTAGAAACAAAAGAAATATCTGATAAAACAGAGACTGGAAGACCTAAACAACTTCTCAGATAAAAACGTGCATTTACCTGCTAAAATGACAAAATATGACCACATAAGCTAATCAAGGAAAGGATCTATCCATGCATTTGATGATTATTATTGTATTTTCTATACATCAAATAAAACTCAGAATATCGTTACAAGAAAAGTAATATTGAATGACGCCTGAACGAATTGAGCGGAAATCTCCCCCTTTTGAATTTGTAATGCATAATTTTATCTGTATACACTGTGAAATGTTTGTAATATTGTTTAATCTATAATTACTGTTTTGCATTTAAGCAGCTAGTTGATTGAATGCCAACTTGATTCGTGCTTAACAGAAATAAGCAATATTAACACAAAAGGGAATACAAAACGCGTTAATACCCACCGGTGCCAGCAGACTAGAGCGCCCCTAGCGCCCAGAAATCACTCCAAGTCATTACTTTTTGCAGCAGTATGGTGCAAAAACACGCAAATAATGATGATTGTATTTCTAATTAGGCTTGGATTGCTTCAGATCATCATTTAAAGATGGAAAGCAAATGAGTGATCAAACGGCTTCAAAATCAGTCATATCGGCCAATTTTTCAGATTTGGGACAAAATAGAAATAACGGAATAGCAAATCTATTTGCACCTTGGGAAATTACGTCGCCATGTTGGAGAAGGTAATTGGTATTGTACTATCTGCGACGAACACCCGACTGGAACCTTTTAAGCCACAACTCGTGTCACGCTTTTGCGCGGATAATCCCGACAAGACCACATTTTAATTATCTCTGCGAGTACAATAATGATAGAAAGGTATGCAAGAGAAAGCGATGCGGTTACTTCTCTTTTTGGAGGGAAGACATTAAATAACGTTAACACGCATCATATAGTGACCACGCAACTATTAGTTACAAATTAATAAAACTTTCTGGATATTATTTAATAAGCTTCTTTTGATCTATTATAAAACATCGAATTACTGCTGTATGTGACTTGAAATGAGTTTCACTTTACCACAAAAAATCTTAAATAAATACGTTATTACTCCATATTTCCATGGTTTGTTTTCTAACAATTACAACTTAAATATGACAACTGTACTTTCAAAAAGAAGAAGAGGGAAAAATCAAATGTATCGTGCTTTTGAAAACCGATAAAATGCTTTTGAAAGTGTCGATTCTATTGTTAAGATCAGTTACAAGAGCTATTTTATGGGTTCAGCAATTCTCGCCTTTATTAATTGACTCTCTGTCCTTCACTATCTTATTTGAAGACGGGGTTAGATGGGACTAATCTCTCGATTTACAGATTTGTGGCTTCCCTCTGTTCTTTTCCTGCAATATTGTTTCTTGTCGTTTAAACGAAAAATATGGTTATAAATATCATATGTCTTTTGAAATGAAATTGAAATTCTAAACTGCCACTTCTGACTGCCCGTGGATCTTTTACAAATCGATACTCTTTAATTTTAGTGAGAATGGAGCGATTTCCTATTCAAACTTTCAAACAAAGAACGTTTTTCATATAAAGATTTCACAAAATATATATATATGAAGGGAAAAAAGCTCATAACATATGCATGTACAGGGTGTTTCACAATATATGTCACACATCTAAAGACAGAAAGATAAATGACAAGTAAAGCTACATATACATTTTATATATCATTTTAATCAGCATATATTCAAAATTATTTTTTTGAGTCAGAAGTATCCAAAATTCTCTACTTCAGTTACTATGGCAACAAATCCTCAAATGTTATTCTTCAAGTGTTTTCCAAACATTTTCCTAAATAACTTAAGAGGCTGATGCTTATAAATTTCTAATCACTGTTTTGTAAGATTCCCAAGATTTCTGAATCTTTTTTTTTTGTTTTATATCTGGCTTTTTAGAACCCCCAAAGTGCAAATATATTTTTATTCAAAGTTGCATTTTAATAAATGTGTCGTTTCAGAACTCCCGGTATGTGTTTTAAATTGGTGTCCACTTCTTTCGCTCTTCCTTTCAGTCAATCTTGCAAACTTTAACCCCGGCTCTAAATGTCATTTGACTTTAAACGTTGAAATCTTGTATGCAGACACATCTAACTAAAATTTTAAGATTTCGAAATACTCTTGTTACACCTACTGGCATTGTTACAAACCATTTCCTTAAACTCAGACCTGACTTTCATGAGGTTTTCTCAATGATTGACTGTTCTCATCTCTTTTTGATTTTTGGGGGTGGGTAGGGTGGGGTGAAGAGGAGGCATTGGTCTCTGTCTTTCATCTTTACATTTTAATTTAATTTAAACCCTCTACTTATTATTAATATAAGAAAAATAGACAGTAATTGCTGGTCTAGTTATTATCATCACCCCCTGTAAAATATTAAAGATATCGTAAACGGTTCTTATAATAAAAGTTTACAACAAATTTTTGCTGCAAGTTTTACGCAATTTTGAGAATAACTGAAAATATGACATCACTGATTATATCATCGGTTACTTCATGGTTTATTATAATTTTCCCGATACTATGCTATATAATAAATTTAGATCAATATGCTTAACTATCGTGTTTTGGTATTTTTGGTATCATGCTCGATATTCAGATTATGCCCATTTAGATGTGTGACATATATTGTGAAACACCCTGTACGTGCAATATCTAAATCACTTTTCTAAAGACTTTCAATAATAAATTTTAAATGATATAAATATTTTAAAAAATCTTGAAAATAACTGAATTTTAAGAATTATGAAGGAAAATTTCCAACAACAAAAGAGAAAATATAAAACACCTATAAATACCGGTATTTTTAAATTCTCAGTCATTAATGAATGTTCATTTTTTAAATAATTGTCTCAGTGATTCAAATTGGACTATGAATATTTAAAAAAAAAAAAAAGAAGACGGAAAGAAAAATCTAAATGTAAGACGTCTATGAGCTCCTTTTTTGACCCCCCCTTCCCATGTCGGGAAAATGTGGGACATAAAAAAAATACAGACGATAAATAAGACGGACTCCGGACAACTTCTGATCATAAAATCTCGCTTGGGCCCTTGTTTCAGGTGTTTTGTTTTGAACATATTTTATGGACAATATGTCAAAGGGATTGGACACAAGTTCCAAAACCTTAGATCGTCCTCTCCCATACATAAAATCTAAATAGCCATACAATATTTACAAAGATTTACAATTTTACAATAAAATATAAATATCCAATTGTGGCCCCACCTTTTCTCGGGGACATGGTTCGATAAAATTAGTAAATACATTATCTGAGGATGCGTCCAATTAATTGGACTAAATATTTCCTTTGGTACTTTGGGTTTTCAAAGATTCTTTTCATATATATGGTTTTGGAAAATTTCATCTTTTTTTATGGCACCATACTGATCCTTTGAGCCATCATTTGGACAAATATGAATTTGGATATTTCCTAAAATGTATTTTTTTCCTTTAGTCAAGTGGTTGAAGGGATTTTTGAAGTTTCCATTGTTTTTTTTCTTCCTATTTTTAATTATCTCCTCATAAAAAAAGTGTGATCCTACTTTTGAACAAACTTGAGTTCCCTTTATCGGGTGATGCTTTGTTGTAGCTTTAGTTGAAAATGACTTATGGTTGTTGTTCAAGAGTCGAACATTGGAAAAATTTACAGACAATTAACAGAAAACGTAACGGATTGACACCGGACACACTTCAATCAGAAAAGATTGGAGTGTTCGATTCATTTGTCTTATTTATGTAATTTTCTGATCTTTTTTTTAGATGATTCTGAAAATTCCATCTTGCTTGACATAAAAAACAGCATTACTTTTCACAAAATATCTCATATGTTTTCGTATTTTAAGGATTGACACATTCTGCATTCTGTCAATGTCTAAATAATGGAATCACAGTGATAATAATTGTGTATTGTTACTCCCATGTATACAACCATGCAAACCTCAATTTCCTGTGTTAAGAGGAAAACAAATAAATGCCTGACATTAGGATACGATACTTTCTTTAGAATTAGTTCGTACGGAAATACAATTATCTTTGTAAGATCTAAACGGTTCCGGGCCGTTCCAGGACAGAGGTGACAACCGAAGGAGGAATTTTCCATATATTCATAAGTCATTTGTTTTTAACACTTTAAATGCATTAAAGTTTCAATCAGTTATTATTTCTCTAAACAGCTATGGGCTCTGGGTATAGAGGCGACAGTAACCTGTGTCATGTGGTTGATGTATCCTATTTAGCCAGATTATATTGCTAATCCATCACTGAGATCCCTACATGAGTAATGGGTATCTCTCCCTAGGATCAGGGTCATATTGCTCTAGACCTGGTCCAAGATGTCCCTCTTCGAACTGCTGGTATACAAAGGTCGCTCGTGGGTCAAAGGCCCATCATTTCAAGAGGAGAGAAAGATGATATATTCAAAATCTTCAATGGTTTAAGGATCATCTTTCACAATTGATACAAAGCATATCATTCTATTCTCATATACAGAAGAATATTTAAAGGTTCGTTATATACCAGAATTTTTCATTACATGGTCTTTCGTTTAAGTAGTTTTTTTTTTAAATTGAAAATAGAAAGGCTTAAAATATATAGTATCGATGTGTCTAATTTCTCAAAGAGATAAGAGCTCAAATTATATTTATTTAAGGAAAAATCTTTCTTTCGTCCGGACTCACACCCCACGGAATTCAAGATTTAATAAATTTTCTTTAAATCAGCGAAAAAAATAATAAAAATAAACCCTCTTCCTTCGGCGACACGGGCCCTCTTCTTAAAATGGAAATTTTGAAGAGTTGTGTATATCTGAGGAAGATTTGATAAGAAAAATATCTTTACTCCCCTCCTGAAAAAATTAAATATCCTTAATGAGCGTTTGTGACCTCTTTCTCAAACTATATTTCTATTAAATAGCTTTAATTCAAAATTATAATTTAATTTTTTGTCATATGCTTTAGTTATATTTGGTTATAATTTACTTCTGGTTGTAACGCTGTATTTGATTGGATAAAAAATTTACTTTATATCGTATAAAATGGGTTGCCTACGTCACAATGACGTGTCAAAAACGTATCAATCCGCCTGACGTTACATTCAAATTTTGTACAAATTAAAGTCATTTTGTTAGAACAATCACATTTTTTTTCTTACATCAAATGAATGAAAATTAAATTATAAGCAATGAATTTAAAAGCTACCCATTTTATACGGTATAAACTGGGTTGGAGCAGTTTATGCTTTGATAAACCGCTTCGCGGTTTATAAAGCGTAAACTGCCCCAACCCAGTTTATACCGTATAGAATGGGTAGCTATTAAATTCATTCCTTAAATAATGTTTTATGATTGAAAACAAATTTTATTTCTCGCGTTGGACCCCCTATTTTCTTTGTGATTTTGAGTTACACAGAATCTTATATACACATGTATCTACGTGGTAGATATAAAAAATATTCCTCAAATGTTAATATATATAACATATCAAATTACATTTTTAGAAATTATTGATGAAAATGTCTTTGGGTTTTCCTTTTATCCTGATTGACTAGACGAGTTGTCTTTTGAAACATGTTAGCGTGTTTTGTGACGTCATAGTCCTTGTGCAACGTTATAAAAGCGTTTGAAAGATAGTGAAAATAAAGGACAGGGACCATTTCAAAAAGTCTACAAAAACAATATAGATATGTGAAGAGACATGAACAATGTCCCTTCAAAATTCCAAAGGTAGGGGGAGGTGTCTAAGAGGAGTACGCATCCCCTGTTGACCGGTCACCCCCGCCGTGAGCCTTATATATTGCTCAGATATACAGAACATTCAGATTAAAACAAAGGTCTAACAATTAGGCCTAATATGAAACAAGTCAACCAAAATACGATCACTTCTAGGTTGAATTTGATAACAATATCGTTATACCAACTTCCGAATTTCCAAAACATCAACTTTAAATGAGTTTCTTGAAATTTCTGGAACATCAACTCATCTAATAGTAGTCGTCTTGAATGAAAGATTTATCGCACTCAGAGCAAGAACTTTCGAATCGCATAAGTAGGAAGAAGTTTTACAACTTACCGGTAAGACATAAGATTGAAATTGAAATCATTAACATGGATTTTTTTTAATGTAGCAAATAGGAAAATTTAATAATATCCAGTATTTCGATTGATGTATTGATATTTACATTTTCCATTTGCTCTTTTGTTTTTTTCTTTTTGAAATGCAGTGATATAGGCTATGACGTCATGATTTAGATGTGACATAAAATTAAGGTATTTCCATCCTCCTATGATGTCATAGGTTTTTGCAAAAACTGTTATTAATATAAATTCATACCCAATAGAACAAAGTTTTTTAAAAGAATGCTTTTAAATAGGTGTAATGATAAATATTGTTCAGTATTAGAACTCTAAAAATGTTTATTTTCATTATTTAATCAATTATTCAATCTTTTTTTAAAAAAAATTGTGACAAGGGCAACAACTCCTTCTCAGATATCTTCATTCAGACATTTTCTTTATTGTATTTTTAATGTAAACTAATTTCCCTGATATTCACATTTCAAAATTATCTTATAAGTAGCAATTAATATTGTATTTTGGATCTCTAAGTATCAGAATTATGCATTTGATCCAGTTTTTACATACCCGGTAATATTTACAATACTATTTTCAAAATATTTACAATTTTTTCATGTTGACATACACTTCTGTTAATTTACGTCTCCCGTTTTAAAAAATATGGCGACCTATAAACTTTTTTTTATAGTAATTGGTATATTAAAACTACAATAAATGAAAATAAAATGCAGTTTTTGCTTTGAGCCATTAAAATTATGAGGGTGGAAAAACCTTAAACAATTGTAAAATATAGATTTTCATTGAGTTAAAACTATTTGCAAGACTTTGGCAGTTTTAATCAATGTAAGGATAATTAAATATTCTGACTTATCTCTATTTTTTTTTTTTTTAAATAAATCAAAAAATCACACTTTTTTGAAAGGCCTCCGGTAGAAAAGATAGTAGCAATTTTGCTTCAATTCAATATTTTTGCTATATATATTAATTTTTTTTCACTGTGAAGAAAAAAATAACCTTTTATTTTTCACTGTTGAAAATGTAATGAATAGTTATGATTTATTATTACTAGATCAAGTCGTCTATGAATTGTTTAGAAGTTTGTCTGTGCAAGTTTTATGTTCACTTATAATGTTTTAAATTTTTGCAAAACTTAAACGCGTTAAAGTTGAAACGAACTGTATAGAAGCTCAAATTTCATTCAAACAATACAAATCAAGAGCAGAGCAAACACGGTCATCTAAAACATAGGTGGTTGGATCAGGTGCCATGGAGGAGTGATCATTCCCATGCCTACCGGTCACGACCCCAAAGTGTTCCTTGCCATGAAGGAAATATAGGGGAAAACGAAAACAATCCAGTGTGCATATAATGGCCTAAAAATGATATGAAAATTGCCTAACAGTATTTGACTTTATGAAAGATTGTATCTGCTGACAAAGTTGTTGTTGTAGCATAATCACCATCTGTTCAATTCTGTTCTGTTTGTGAGACCTGTTATGGGTGTGTCAATTGTCTTATTCAACATTCATGCATGTTAGCTGATCAAGTGTGGATATGCACATGGCATATGTAAACACTAAAAGGATTGGAAGAAGCGTGCCATCGTGTCAATAATAGCCTTCGGCAGGGTCCAAAAATACCGGTGTCAGGATCTGTATCAACAAGGAGTCCCCAGCACTGCTAAACACCATACAGTAGTAAATGTATCTGCGTCTAGAGGATATTTTATTTATTTTCTGCTCCGAGTGCCATCTTCTATGCGGATTTCTTAATAAAACTATCACATGTTTTTCTTGGTGGTTGTGAAAACAAGCGAAGACTATTAGAGTAAGGCCGTGATTGAATTTAACCTGACTTTGCTCGGTTTTGTTTAGATTAAGACGAGATCGCGGGAATCTAATCTCACTTAATTTGAGATTTCTGAACAAATAATAATATTTGGTCGAAATCTGCGTCGCTAATGTATCTAGGGGACACAAAGACAGAAACCTCTCCACTGTTAAGGTACTGATAGTGGTTTTTGATTGCTATCGACAGTGTAATTTCCCCTGCAGCCCTGACAGACGTTACAAATATCACTTAATGAATCACGTCAAATTTAAAATGATTGAAATATTTATTTTCTCTATGCATATGTGCCTTTAAAATAAAAACGCTTCAGAATTTGCAGGTTGCTGCAACTATAAATATTTAAAAAGGCAATCTTTTAAAATAATCAAATTTTCAAATTGCTTATAGTTTGTCCTTTTTTGTTATTAATTCATGAATTATCTTGACTTAAAAAATTTAATGGTTCTGTTAAATGAAATGCACTTTTTATCTGCAATTTAATATGTTCAATTACTATTCTTTGGGGATCATTTCAACTTATAACATATGCGTAATAATTTTCCAAATGTGCATGTCATTATTTCACTGAGGGCTTTTATATTTTACTACTTTAAACAATCCTAAGCTTTTTTTGCATTCGGTGGTATAAATTGATTAATTTTTTAACAAACATATTTCGTTTCTGGTAAAACATTTAACATACACAACAATTATAAGTTTCTCTATAAATACTTAATTTTAATTTTCGTGAATGAATTTCAATTTCACTTACAAGTATTCGAAGCTTGACAAAATCGAATCATTTTCTTTTTATATTTCATCTTTTTTATTGATATAAATGTACTTTTATGAAAACAAAAGAAAAAATAATGTAGTTCTTCTTCAAAATACGATGCATCTTATTCGACAGATCTCCCTTTAAATACGTGCAATTTGAATATTGGAAAATTCTAACTTTCGCAAAAGAAGGAAAATATAAAATAAAAGTTAAATTTCATTCAATATTCTAAACCTACATTGAGAAATTCCTCAGACAATTTTTTAATTGAAAGAAAACATTTGATCGTGGCATTCTGTCCAATATTAAACATTACACAGAGAGGTAAAAAACAAAACAAAAACACGTTATATTCAAATACATGTATATTACAACAAACTAGTTCCAAATATCAATCATATTTCATGATTTATTGGTGTAAAAATGTTGTTAATGAACATATTTTCCGTCTTTACATGTACATATTATACAAGTATAGTCAAGCATATTTAGCAGTAAACTGTTCTTCAAAATATTTACAAAAAGGGGGGCAAAATAAATGAGAAGATATTATATTATT